>NC_056728.1:996481624-996751624 GCF_019279795.1 Protopterus annectens
GATAAGATAAAGAGCCAGTCAATGATTGATTCTTTGTTGCTATTTTTGTTATAACAAGTTAGTGTGTTGATTATTTCTTCGGATTGCCAGAAATAATGATGAGACATTCAATGTTGAAATCACCAAGCATTTTTTTTCTTGAGGGATATTAGTTGATGCCCAGCAGAAGAAATCTTTAACAGTGCTTATGTTGTTGCCTGCAGGTATATAGATTCATGCAATGCATATTGTTTTATGGAGGTTTAGCTTCAGATGAGAGATTAGTATTTCATTGTTGTTGAACTGAGGTGGTCTGCATGTAGATGATCTCTATCCATCCAGATGTTTTTCTGTTTTCCATCCAGTCTAATAATATTATAGCCTGGAGATAAGATGTGTTCATCTTTCATATGTCACTGGCAACAACTAAGCTGCGGAAGAATGAGCCAGCCAATCATGGACTTCTATTGCCTGGTAATAGATGCTTCATAGAGTTTTGCGAAAGCTCTGTAGTGAAATAGCTGGAGTTGGGGAAGTGCATGTTTTTTTGAGGTTCATGAAGTATTTTGCCCAAGTCATCTTGGTCTTGGTTAGGGTACAGGTGTATGTCTCTACTCAGTTTTATGTTTTGACTAATATGGTAATATGGTAAGAGTAATTTGATTTTTGAGAGGTGAATAGACGAGGTGGAGAAAAGTGAAGGGGTTATGAGAATGTTGCACTGAGTAGTGATTGATGGCAGAGTTACAGAGGTAGGGGATGGGAGATGAGAGTACTTTGTATGTAACTGATGATTATATTCTGTTAAGTAGGTTATGAGTATAAGTACAGGTGGGAGAAATAAATGTATGCAAAGCAAGATACGTGAATCTGAATGATAGGAAAGGTGGGATGAAGAGGAAACGGGAGATGATGATGGGTTTATGAGTTGCTTTGAAATGGTGAACCTAGTGGGGAATAATGCTATGTGTATTGTGATAGAAGTGGGTGGATTATAAAAGGGGGAGTGAATAGGTGGGGATTTTTAATGTAAGCTGGTGAGTAATTAGTGTTGTGGGTGGAGTTTGCTGATTGATGGGTATAGGGGATGAGTGGTGCTCTTGAGTGAAAGCTTGATTGTTACAGTTGATTAGGTTTTATTGAATTAATTGGCAGAACAAATGGGTGGAGGATGTAGGGATTGGTCGAAGAGGAGAAAAGGGGAGATATTGTGGTTTAAGTGTAGATTAACTGGGGTTGGGTAGAAATAGGAAGTACAGTAGGGGATCAAAGTGAGCCCAAGTGTAACGAGGGTAAACAGACAGGGGCCACCATGACTTACAAAGTAACACATTCAGGAATATTCTAGCTCCATGTTAATTTTCATGTGAATTTATATTTTATTAATATTTTCTTAAAATATATATATATATATATATATATATATATATATATATATATATATATATATATATATATATTTTATATGAGATAGTTTTTAATGGTTTGTTCCATCAATATGATGAAAGTTTATTTAGTACATACCTCATCCTAATTTTTTTTTAACATTCACTTGTTTGAATTCCATCTAAAGTAAAGTGCTTTGTAATAAAGCGCTGTAATAAAACTTGAGTTGATAAGTCCATGACACTGCAGTTTTGACACACTTTTGGAGGTGACTACATCACATGATATCTGTCATTCACATAAGTGCATTTAAAATCTCCTGTCTTTCGTACCCAGATGCTGTTTCTCATAATGGACAACAAACTTCATCTAACTATTTGATTGGTAATTTACAGTAGCTAGTAGTACACTGTCTCTCAATTGAAGGACTGTGTGGTCTAGTTCCAGTTTTGGACTAAAATCATGCCTGAAGCTCTGCTATCTAAGTGTAGGGCAAATGCTGCACCACGGGGCAGTTTTCTTTCAGATGAGAGGCTGAGTTCTCATCTACCCATCTTAAATCTGGTACTCTCCTGAAGGTTGTTCATATGGAGGTAAAAATAGTCAAACTCCATTCATTTGGTGCATTTTCTGATCTCCCTATTGGCGTCTTTGTTTCCTACAAATATGTAGTTTAGAGCATCCTACTTAGGAATCCTTAGAGTAAGAAATCAGACTCAGAGGTGTCCCACTCCTTGATATGCACACGTTTCTGACATAATGGATCTACTTACTTAGTCGTTCAATACCAGGCCCCGTCTTTGAATTTCTTTCATTAGTCCTGGTCTGTGAACACTATCCACTGAATGCCTAACAATTGACATACAGCCAAGGGCCTTCCCATAGCCATTTAGATCATCACATAGTTCATTGCGTTTCAGAAGCACTACCCAATTCATCAGTCAGATCTTCCCTTCTTCATTCAGTGCACTTTTTGTAATTTTCTATACTCAGGCCACCTCATCTTTTTTTCTGCAGTAGTTGGAATTGGCTACACATTTTTCCAGCCACTTTTTCTAATGTAGTCATTAATGGTATAACTTCACCAGCTATAACCACTGCACATCTTCTTACCGTTTTGGCCACCTGTTCCATCCATTTGTACACACGTTTTATGTTTTAGTGAGCTTTTTCTCCATTGTGCAGCATTTTGTTCACATACTACAGAGAGAGGAGAGAGGTCATTTACACACTATCCCAGTTACCTAGAATTAAATATTTCATTTCAGTTTCCATTCTTCTCCCCCTTCTTGTCTCTCCACGGTTAGCTTCATGAAGGTGTCTGGATCTCCAGAACTTGCATTATCTTGATATGGCAGACCACCACTTTTCTCCTCTGTATTCTAGCTTGAAACATTTGTTTTTGATTGGCTCTATTTTTTTCTTAAACTAGCTCCTAAATAGAGCTAGCTCTTGGTCTATCCATTAAGACACAACTGCATTGTACATCCTGTGCAAAAAGTTATGACTAGGGCAACCTGAGTTTGACTGGGAGGCTGAAGCTGTGTGTTCAGACTTTAAGTAAATGTGCCAAGGATGAGTCCAGCATTACTGGTGACCAAAAAAAGATATAAAATAAATACATATATAAATAGACGCACACACACGCATACACGCAAAAGCACACTCAAACACACACACACACACACACACACACACACACACACACACACACACACACACACACACACACACACACACACACACACACACACAAAAACACACACTCAAGCACACACACAAATAGAAAATAAATAAATAAATGCATGCTGACTCTGCATAATAGCTAGATGGAGCCTTGCCTATGACCCAAGCAATTTGGTTTCTGTTAGCAAACCCAATCTCTTTAGAGGTGACCAGGGTAGAATACGGCGATGCAGCATTTTTATCAGCTATTCCAGGAGTGAGGGATGCTACCTAAAGTAAAGAACTAGTAGTAATTAGTAGTCATTGATGGAAACCAATAATGCCAGCCTAGAAGCATGTGCATAATTAACATATATAGGATACTGAGTAGCACAGCAAGTAAAGTATTCAAAACAAAATCCATCCAGAGCTATCAGGATGTACCATATCAGATCACCTGTATATCAGCTATAACCACTGTACATCTTCTTACCCTTTTGGCCACCTGTTCCATTTGTACACACATGTTACTTTAAGGATTTCTCTGTTTGTAGGGACCCAGTCTGAAACTGTAAGTCAGACATATGTCAGAAAACATTGAACAGATGATTGGTGAAGGGCCGCTCGATATGAATACTTTGTAATCTAGAACGAGTATGCATCCACCAGTCAAATGATGAGAGTGTCAAGACAAAATGCAAATCATGATGCAATGAAAGAGCAATTGGATGAAATGGTAACATTATTTAAACTAGGGGGTACACACATAAAGAGAGAGCAAAATGCTGAGAAAATGTTTGGTAGCTATATACATACATAAAATAAGCATACTAATCAAATAAAGGATATTATAAAGAAACATTGGCATATATTAGGTGAATTGTAGACTCTAACAACTAAAAAAAATTAGAGGAAATACCAAAGTTTGATTAGAGAAAGCCCCCAGTTTAAATAATAAATAATGCTATAAAGAGCAAAAGATACATCACAAAGATATAATAAATAAAAATAAAAAGATACATTAATATACTATAATTGTTCTTTTTGTTGTTGTTGTGTCTTTCGGCTTTTCCCGGTTAGGGGTCGCCACAGTGGAACTCCAGTCCGCTAATGATTGGCAGTAGATTTTTATGTGTCGAGTTGCCAGCTCTGACACACAACCTTCAACAAAGGTACACCCATTCACACATGTCTCCACACAGAAGACGCTCTAGCTGAGAATCGAGCAAGACAACGTCTTACTGTGAGGCGACAACGCTACCGCAGCACCACCACCACAGTATAATTGTTCTTTTTGTAAATACATAAAAAAGAAGTTACTAATATCTTTATACATCTGGTTACAAACAATATTTACTTAATGTATAAGCCACACGTAACACAAACAGTGATGTCTACCTTATATCACATGATGTATGCAATGCATTCTATATTGGTAAAACTAATTGTAAATTAAAAGACAAAATTTGTAATAACACATCAGAAATAAGGATTCAAGTGCAAACTAATACCTTATTTAAACATATTGAACCTAAAGGAAAACAGTTTTATTTTACTTTTATAGGATCATAGGAAGTTACTAGGCTATTGGCCCTGAGGCGATTACAAACCTAGCCAAGAATTTAGCCCATGTTCCGACAAGTCAGCACCCAATACACCTCTCCAGCAGGGACACAGCTGGAATCCCAGGGGTGTATTTTCTGTTCCCTATCCAGTTATCCAGGTTGTGCTTAGAAAGGGTTAATGAGGTACACGGCTTCACACAGAGGAGGAGTCTATTCCACAGAAGGGGGAGTCGCTGGGACACAAATCTGTTCCACTAACAACTCCTATTGATGTCACAGACCAGGTTGAGATTGTGTTTGTGGGTTACTCGAGTTTAGCTTGACTTGCGGATATGCAGCAGTCCCATCAAGGCAGGGTCTGAGATTGCTTTGTATGCCAGATAGAGGTCACCACTGAGGAGTCTGTAGGAGACTGAGTATAGGGACAGGAGCTTTAGCCTATCTGAGTAGGGTAGATTGAGGCCCTGGATTCTCCTGGTGAGGAACCTCCATGGTCCCTCCAGCTGCTGCATGTGCTTTGTGAGGTACATGCCAAAAGGGGCAGTGTACTCATTAATGGGTCTTATAAGGGAAGGTCCTGTTCGATTCTCAGCTAGAGCGTCTTCTGTGTGGAGACATGTGTGAATGGGCGTACCTTCGTTGAAAGTTGTGCATCAGGGCTGGCAACTCGGCATGTAAAAATCTACTGCCAATCATTAGCAGACTGGAGTTCCACTGTGGTGACCCCTAACCGGGAAAAGCCGAAAGACACAACAACAACAACATAAGGGAAGAATACAGGGATGTTATGACCACCTTGTCCCTGGATGAGATACCATTACTAATGAGGTGGGCCATGTAGAAACCTTTCTGTGCAATGGAGGCAATATGGTGATCAAAAGTCAGTTTGCTATCAACCTGGGTGCCCATGTCCCTCATGACTGATTGCATACTTAGGATCTTGTTATTAATGTGAAACTTAGAGGGAACATCACTCTCCCCTAAGGGGATGATGATGCATTTTTTGGCATTCAGTTTGAGGCCATGTTTCTGACAGCAGTCATTTATTTGGGTGAGACCCTCTTGAAGGATGTCCACATCACTAGGGAAATTGATGACAGCACCCACCTTGCAGTCATCTGCAAACCTGATCAGCCATAGCCCACTGCTTTTGGCCTGCACCTCAGAAAAGTATATCCCAAACAACAAAGGCCCCAAGACTGATCCCTAGGGCACACCACTCATTATGGCTCTACTGCTTGAGGTGGCTTCCTCTATTTTGACTAGGTGGGCTCTATCGGTGAACCAGTTTGTTACCCATCTGGTAAAATATGGATTGATGCTGACAAAACCAAAATGGCCAGCACAACGTTGTCAGCAATTCATTTTTTCATATGTGGGAATTTTTCCACACACTGACCGTTTTCAGCTACCAAGCCTTCTTCAGTGTATTACACATCCTTAACTCCACCCCCTGTTTAAATAACCAATAGTAACATCCCATTGGTGCATTACAAATTATCATTAAGCCCTGGCAAAAAAAGGCACCCAATAAAATGATCCACTTTTTCTCCTTTTTATCCAAAATACTATGTCAACCTGATTTATCCTGATTTTTAAACATAATCCTGTCAATAATAACAAACCTAAATTGAGCTGTAGGATGTTGTGTAGTATGTTTATACAGGGCATTAGACTGATGAGTGAATTGAACATCACTTAGATATTCAGAAATGCGTAGCTTCAAAGCCTGTGAAGTCTGCCCTACATAAAAAAACTGACAATTGCATGTCACCAAATAAATGACACAATCATAGGTGCAGTCCCGATACACGCAAATATCAAATGCCTGCGAGGTATTTTTAGAACTAAATACTTGGGTAGTATTCACATATTTACAAAAACGGCAATGATTGCAGGGCTGACATCCCTTCAACAATCCACCATGTATTGTAGTTTGAAGGTATTATTAATAAGGTTACCAAGTCACAACTTACAGTTAATGATCCTTTGAAACAATACATATGTTGCCCAAGACCCATAAGAGTGTACGTCAACCCCCGGGTAGATCCATAGTATCGGGTAGAGGTTCCCTAACTGAACCACTATCTAATTTTCTTACACAATACTTAAAACCATTGTTGGTCCATGTGAGATCAAGAATACAGGATACCACAGAGTTTCTAAATATTATTCAGGATACACAGGTGCATCCAGGGTGGTATAGTGCACTTTGGATGTGTCGGCCTTGTACACTAATATTCCCCATTGGGCAGGTCTGCAAGCTATAGAATATTGGTTATATAGCATACCCTTATACAGTCTGGGATTTAATACATTCTTACTTTGTTTAACTGAACATGTATTAACTAAAAATGTGTTCTATTTCCAGGAGGAGTGTTATCTACAACTTAGAAGAATAGCTATGGGGCATCATTTGCCCCATTTATGCTGACCTATTCATGGGTTATGTGGAGGCACAGCTTTTTTATGATTTCATGTACAACCTGTATTTGGAATCCATGGATATTTGGCACCGATACCTTGATGATTGTTGGTTGGTGTGGTGTTCAGGGGCTGACTATTTAAGTGAATTTGTTTCTTACCTTAATGACAACAAATGGGGTTTACACTTTACAGTTAGCTTCAATACTACATGGAATGTATTTCTAGATGTTGATATCTGTGTAGAACAGTATGTGACTTTGATGAGCCAGGTACATAGGAAACACCTTGGAGTTAATACTTTGTTGTATTCTGATAGCTGCCATCCCAGACACATAATCCAAAATATTCCCAAATCTCAATTCATGTGGTTATAGCAAATATGTTCATCTGATGAAGTGTTTTCCTTACATAATCAACAGTTGATCGATAGGTTTTGTAACAGGGGATACTGATTGCAGGATATTATGGAGTCAAGTAATTATGCTAAGAATTTAGATAGAGCAGCTTTGTTAAAATATCAAAGTAGAAAGTCCACTGCAAATACCCTGTTAAGGTTTGTTACCTGTTATGGTAGCAACATTTCAGTTTTTATCAATATTATTAATAAACACTGGGGGATCCTGACCTCTGAGGACTCCTTGAAGGACTTTGCCCCTTTGAGATGTCTTTTTTTATATAGGAGGGGCAGGACCATTGGTTGTTGGTTGAATCACTATTAGCGGCCATCATTTGATTATGCATCAAACTACAATACATGGTGGATTGTTGAAGGATTGTTAGCCCTGCAGTCATTGCAGTTTTTGTAAATATGTGAGTACTACCCAAGTATTTAGTTCTAAAAATACCTCATGGGCATTTGATATTTGGGTGTATCGGGACTGCACCTCTGATTGGGTCATTTATTTGGTGACATGCAGTTGTCAGGCTTTTTATGTAGGGCAGACTTCACGGGCTTTGAAGCTACGCATTTCTGAACATCTAAGTGATGTTCGATGCGCTTGTCATTTTAATGCTCTGTATAAACATACTACACAACATCCTACAGCTCAATTTAGGTTTGTTATTATTGACAGGATTATGTTTAAAAATCAGGATACATCAGGTTGGCATAGTATTTTGGATAAAAAGGAGAAAAAGTGGATTATTTTAAGGATACACTGAAGAAGGATTGGTAGCCATAACTGGTCTGTGTGTGGAAAAATTCCAATATATGAATAAATGAATTGCTGACAACATTGTGCTGGCTATTATGTTTTTTTCAGGATTAATATAGTTGGCCGTCCACTTGCCCCTTACTGGCGTAAAGTTGGATTTACAAAATATGGATTGATGCCTAGTTGAGAGAGTTTATCTATTATACCTGAGTTGGGAATAGTACTTAAGGCTTTGACCAGGTCAAGGTAGGTGGTGTGCACTGTTGTCCCCTCATCCATGGCTTTGGTGACTGTCTCAAAGAAGTTGACCAAATTTAGCAGGAATGACCTCCCCTTGATGAAACCAAAGTGTGTGGGATTGAGTGTTTGGAGGTTGCCAATGTCCTTGTTAATGAGGTCCATGATAATATGATCCATGGCCTTGCAGATCAGGCTAGTTAGGTGATGGCTCTATAATTTTCCGGATTGGTGGACGCTCCACCTTTGTGCAAAGGGATGATGGTGGCTATCCTCCACTCAGCTGGGATGAAGCCGGTAATCAGGCTTTGGTTGAATAGGGTGCCCAATGGTGCTGCAAGTTCCTGCCTGAGTTCATGTAGGATGCAGCCTGGGATGTTATCGGGTCCCATGGAGGCTGTATTTTTTGCCTTTGAGAGGGCAGTGATGACTTGCTCCCTAGAGATAAGGGAAGGAGGGCAGATGCTGGGGATGTCCTGATTTACTGATGGGGGAACAGAGGGGGTGAAGTTTTCATTGAACCTGTCTGCCAGCAGGTTGGCTATATCTACGTCATTTGTGTATGTGGTGTCCTTGACTACCAGTTCTGACCAGATCTGTCTGCTTCCCTTGATATTGCAGACATAAGTGAAAAAAGCCTTGTGATTGTCATTAGTAGATGTGGGGTGTTTGGACTTTAAGCTTGTTTTGAAGGGTTTCACTAGTGGTCTTATTTCCTTGTTAAGAATAAGGAGAGATTGCTTCCAATTAGGCACCTGCGCCTTCTTGGTCTTGGACAGCATTTTTTTCCTTTTTTATTATAGAGTTTATTTATTGCAGATGCCCACCAGACAGGTTTACTCTTCCTTGAGAAGGATGGTTTTGTCCTGCCAGGTATTCCTAATTCCATGCAGCGTTATAAATGCTCATATAGTACTTTGGTGCAGGTTTGGACATATGTGCCAGTTCCTATGGAGGGGGCTGTGAAGCTGTTTTTGGTGTAGATTTGGACATATGTGCCAGTTGTTATGAAGGGGGAGGGTGCTGTGAAGCTGTTTATACCTTCCCTCAGGAGATTGTGTTCAGCTTTGGAAAAATGTTTTGTTTGCCCTAGCTAGGTAGGGGGTCGTGGGAGATGGTGACTATGAAAGTGACCTCTTTGTGGTCAGATCTTACCAGGGAGGATGACACTGTAGGGATGCTGCAGTAGTTATTCTTGCTGGATAATACCAAGTCCAAGATATTTTCACTTCTTGTGGGGGTGTCGACCAGCTGATCCAAGGCATTTCATTAATGAAATCAAGGAATCTCTATGCATTTGTGTTTTGGCATGAGTAGTTCTTCCAATCTATGGTTGGATAGTTAAAGACACCCAGGATCAGGGTAAAGGGTTGAATTTTGATAGAGTCAAAGAGGTGCAGATAGGTGAAGTGGGCATCTTGAGTCAAAATGTGGGGCCTATAGCTAGCTATGATTTGAATAGGAGTCCTGTCAATGGTTAACTGCACATGGCGTGCCTCCTGTGTGTCACACTGTCTGACCAGCCTGGAGGTGTGTATGTCTTTTATATATATTGCAACTCCACCTCCTTTTGCTTTGCTGCCCACAGTTTGGGGTCTGAATGTATGATAGGATGAATAACCTGATATGGCTGAGGTGCACTCCACAGCTTTGAACCAGGTTTCTGTGACTGCACAAATCTCAGCATCTTCCAGGGTTAAGAATGCTTGCAATGAGTGCAGTTTCATGTTTAGACTCCTAGCATTTAGCAGCATTACTTTTAATATGAATTTTGATTACATTTTCATGTTGGCAGTTTTGACCTCATGGGATTCCCTAAAAAGGCACTAAGGGGGAGGCAAGAGCCTTTGCCAGAAGCCTGAATCCCAAGGGAGACAGATGCAGGCCATGTCTGGCAAGGCATCGTGGTTTGTCAATCATGTCGTCCAGGCTATCAGATACCAGATCCCCTTGAAATGACACCAGAATCTAAATCAGTTCTTAAAGTCAATCATTTTCTGTTTGTATTGAGGCATCATTCTGGCTGATGGTAGGATGCTGCTTAAGGCTAGGTACATACCTGCCTGGGACACATATTCAGTGAGCTCAATCATGTCTCTCTTCATATAGTCCAGGGAGGTACACCTCACGTCACTCAAGCCAATATGGACTGTGACAGAGCCATAACAGTACCTGTTGTTGAGAGACTTGAGTGCATGGTTGATAGGGCAGATTCTGGCACCTGACAAACAACTAACCATGCTTTCTCCTTATCCAGCCTGGTGAGGGGTACATCTGTGTGTCTCACAATGAAGTCTCCTACGACTAATATGTTGGGTTTATGTTTAGACCTTAGTGGTCATGAGACAGGTGTGTGGACTATGTGTGGTCTGGTGGGCAGACAAGTTTCCATGTATTTTTGCCTCAGAGGTCTCTATTGTTTGGGTATGTTTTTGTTGAGGACCTCTGCATATGTGGGTGTGTGTTGTGTAGGTGTGGGTGGTGTTTGATGTGTGGTGTTTGTGTTGACAGCCTTCTCAGTACCAGATATACTGGCTTGCAAGGGAGAGAGCATTGACTCTATGTTCTTAGTGTAATTGCATCTCTCACAAATCGTGTTCCTAGGTGGTAGTAGTAAAGGGTTGTCCATGTACATGAGGCAGTTGCAACACTGTCTCAGGATGCCCATATCAACCAGATTAACAGGAGAAAGAATAGGAAATTGTCCATCCATGTTTGTCTGAAACTGAGGGAGAGAGACCAGAGAGAGCTAAGAGGTTAAAGGGTGGAAGGTCTAAGAGTACTACTAGGTGATCACACAAGTGCTATTAAAGAAAACTTTGTAGCTGAAATACCTCACAAAGGGTTAAAATCAGTGCATCTGCAGCTCTGGATGCAGCAAACCTGTATCAGACTATTAGTCGGTGGATGTTTCATTATTAAATACTCCTGGTTGTTCATTGCTGGTCCTGGTATTCTGTTCTACAGTTGTTGCCTTTCGTGTTTCCTGTATCAGACTATGCTACTCAATTTAAGGGTTAAGAACACAGTAAAACTCACAAAAAAGCACAGATTAACCACTTACAGACAAAAATGGAACTCACAGTATGAAACAATAGACTTAAACAGTAATGAAAAGCAGTAAAAATGCAATTAAACAGTAATGAATGTCAATAAATAGCAATGAAATACAGTTAAACAGTAATGAAATGCATTAATCAGTAAATTGCTTTAAAACAGTGCAAATGTGATAAATTAGTTCACAATCACAACAGTAAAAACATCTCAAATAAAATATAAGGCTATCGACAAGCAGTAACAAATGCGCAAACTAAATGCAATTGAACACCTAAGCACAAGTAAAATGAAATAGGGAGAGGCACATTTTTTTAAGTAGAAAGTGAGGAGACAGAAGATAATTTAATGTTAAGAAGCTAAAGGGGTGGGCCTTCATAACTTATCTCACTGAACTCAGTAGAATGAGCTGATGGAATGGGAATGGGTGAGTGTCTAATATCAAATTTATAGCAGAGGAGTCAACTCAAAAACCAACAAGCTTTAATACCACAACAACAGTTGGGCAGGTGGGTGGGATGCAAGATCAGAACAGTGGTAATGGGATACAAGATTAGACTAGAGGTAAGGATTGAATTCACAAGGCCTAAAAATCAGTTGCACAATTTAAATAGATATGCAGCAAATACTGTTTTAGTTAATCAGAAGTGCAGAAAACAGTTGAAAATAAGCATTTATCTTTTGTAGTCTCACAGCAATTTTTCTAAATAGCAGAGCAAGGGCAGAAGGCCTAACTCACTGCAGCTTTGAGAAAACAAGTACAAACTGGTTTAAACATTGTCTATTTAAGGCAGGGAAAGAGGAACCAGCAAATTATCCAATCAAAAACCAGAGCCTGTGTAGTAATTCTAGCTAGAACAGAGCAGACTGAATCCCCCTCCCAAGAAGAAACAGCTAGGCCTCTCTAGACAAAAGACTGTACTACAAGCTCCAAAGGTCACAAACAGTAATTTATATTCAGCTCTATGCTAGTGTTTTTCAAGTACAGCAACAAGTAGTATGCACAAAACAAACAGGGAAACAAAACGGTGACAAAGATCAGAACAGAGGTAACCAGTTTCACAGCAGTGTTTTCTAAACAGCAGAGTAAGGGCAGTAGGCCTAACTCACTACAGCTTTGAGCAAACAAGTTATAGTTCAATGAACAATATACATTCTGGCTAGAGTTGGGGATGTGGTGACTAAAACAGAGAGCATGAGATATAAATGGATAAATGAGCTTTGTGTAGATGTTTATCCTAATTAAATGAAGAAGTTAGCATTAAACCTGTACTTAAGGCACTGCAGCAAAAATGTAAATAAGATTAAGTTTTAAAGTTGATTACACTGTGTGTTATGTGCCTTTTATGCTTTTAAATTGCTTGTTTGTCTACTACCTGTGTTTGACTTGAGGAAACATTTTATGTAAAAGCAGAAAGCTTGTCAATATGCAAGTAATTATTATTAAATTCTTTTTTGTCTGTGTGTTTATCTGAGTCATTTTGTTGTTTTCTACTTGTTTCTGATAGGAACCCCAAAATGTTATCCATAAAGAAGTAATGTTTGTAGACTTTTATTCTCATGCATGTCTTCAAATTGTTGTAAAAGTATTTTTGTAATGGTAATTTTCAATGGTGTCACCATACTTATAGGGCTTTTGTGTACATAAGAAAATATATACATCTGTTGCAGTTTTTGGTAGTTATATTTTTGCTGTTTTATTTCCATTTCTGTTAGTCTTCTGTTCTTCTCTATTGTCACTAGCTATATATTGGTACTGTTATTTTATACTACATCTGTTTTGTTTATAATAATGAAAGGTTCGAATTTGTACGGGTATACTACTACTGATAAACATTATTCATACTGTTATACTGTTATACTAATAACAGTGGTAATGATGATGGTAATAATAATAACAGTAATTAGTAGTACTAGTGGCAGCAGCAGCAACAGTAGTACTGATACTTTATGTATGCATGCATTTATTTACTTATTTGCTTGTTTTCTTATCTGTCTTTAAAAATAAAAACAGCAAGGTTATATTCATGAATCCAAGCACTAAAAAGCCTCAGACATAATGCTTCAACAACCGTTTAGAAATAAACTGACATTCAATAAAACATATAAAGATTTTCAGATAATAAAAATATATGTAAAATGTGAAGATTGTTGAGTTACAGTTTTCTTAAATAGTAATTCAATTATACTATTATTATTATTATTATTATTATTATGTCTGTTTTACATTTTTAGATTAATTAATTCATACTATTATTCACTGATGACTGCATGGCAAACCGTTCCAGATTTCTTCTATTTTATTTCACTTTCTTGATAATTTGTGTACCATGACAAACAGTACATCCTTTCTGATAAATTTTATGTACACTGTCACCAGATCCATCCTGTGGAAATGACATCACCTTTCATTCATTGTGCTGCTAAGATACCTTGTAGTTATATGCAATGCAGCATCCCTTTTAGCAATATCTTATGTGCACTCTAGCAGAACTCCCGGCCCCTGTGTTAATCTGGAAACCTTCCACTACTGAATTTCCACCCTTATTAGTTCCCTTGCATGTTTTTTTTGTTCCCAAGCCTATTTCTGTAGATATCTGAACTTGTTACATTGGAAACATTTTACTCCAAGACCTTGTCATGTACTTGAGCTAGTGTTTTCCATTTTTTCCTGTACAACCTACTGTGAAGGATTACATTGATGAACATGTGGTGCTTGCTATCCCTTTTTTATACAATCATGTCCTGCTGGCTAGGAAGAGGTTACCCCTTTTGCCATTACTTCAGCAATGTTTTACTCTTTATCTGTTGCATCCTCAAAGTACTGTGTGTTTCATTATCATAAGGTTTCTTAGCATTTCAAAAGTAGTGACTTAATTTCCACTCACCTACATATAAAACTGAATACTTATTTCTTCAATGAATTTACTTACTCACACTTTGATCCTCTATGATATTTTTCTCTCTTATTTTCAAGAGTCTGCTTAAAACACTTAAATATACACAATTTAAATGTATCATAATTGAGATAACCAACATCAGGCAGTTTGGCATAGCATGCATTTCCTTACCACTGAACAGATGATTGAAGTACACTTGGCAAACATGGCATGAATTACATAGCATTTCAGACACCCAAATAAAACTGTTAAAAGTTTTCCTCTCTTTATACTGACCTGACCAGCATTTTCACACAGTAGATTTTGCAACAGTACACACACTGGAAGACAAAGGTTTCAGTTTTGCATTTATCATGATGCATACTTCTGGTTACCCAGTAATATTAAATAGTAATATCATAAATATTAGGATATGCCAGTGTTTTAACAAAACTATTACATTTTATTCTGTATAAAATTACAGCTCAGTAAGGATGATGTTAGCAGTTCAGCCATTATGAATACATGGGCATTAAACACTAGACTCACTGTATTATAGTATACATACATTCTTAAAATGCCTATGTTATGCAATAGTCTTAAAGTGGCAATGGCTATACTGTACATTCATAGTGTATACAGAATCAAGTAACTCAACTCACTTATGATCACACCCACTCTTCTTCTTCTTTCGGCTTTCCCCAGTTAGGGGTCACCACAGTGGATCACTGTCATGATTGGCAGTGGAGTTTTATGGTGTCGAGTTGCCAGCCTGGTGCCCAACCTTCCAGAGAAGGCACACACACGCACGCACTCAAGCCTAGGGCCAATTTAGTGCATCCAATCCACCTGCAGCATGTCTTTGGGATGTGGGAGGAAACCGGAGCACCCGGAGGAAACCCATGCGACCACAGGGAGGACATGCAGACTCTGCACAGAAGGCACCCCAGCTGAGGATTGAACCGGAGAACCTCTTGCTGTGAGCCGGCAACGTTAACCGCTGCACCACTGTGGCCGCCCTATTATCACACCCACTCTAAGGAAAGAAAAACCTATATTTAGAATTACATAGTGCAGATGTTTTCACAGCTGATGCACATGTACATTCATATATTTAACATTTACAAATGCCGGTAATGCAGCTGCTTTAAAACAACAACACTTGAAGGAACTATCAAAAGCAAGATATTTTCAACAAGATAACATTCACTCAATTACTTATCTAACCATATGACTCTGTCACACTTCAGATAATTAATTGATAATTTGAATTATTTCCCACTGGGCATCACTCAAACAGCACAGAAACTGGAATGGGAACTTGAACCTGTAAAAAGAACATTTTTATATAATTATAACAGGCATTCTTATGCTTAGGGTAACTCTGTAAAACATTTTAAATGGGATTAGGAACAGTCACACTCAGATGGGTAACACAGTCTGTCGTGTAGTCTGTCATTGCACATTTCAAATTTTGAAGATCTGCCCATGTCTCAAATTATTGGGTTGTGATAAGTACTTTCAAAGAAACAGGGACAGGCACATTCTTATTCAATGTCAGGTTGAGTATTCTCTGTTCAGCTATTTCAGATTTGTTTTCAGGAACACAGCCTTCGGGCCAAGAGGCATCAGGATTTGCTTGAATATGCTTATGATTTCATTTACCTACCACACCATCGTCTGTGTGCACCATGTAGGACAGTGGTTCATTGGTTTTCTGCGCTGCAGCATCTGCTGCTTCCCACATTTTTCTCCTTCACTAACTTCAGGAGTGCTGTTTAGCTTGAAGGATAGGTAGTAGTTCTGCTGAAGGACATTTATAGTAGAACTATAAGTTTTTTGCTAATTTTATTTTGAGTTATACTGAATACTTTTTAGGCTCAAGTTTTGACTCCCACATTTGTCGTGTTAGCTTTTTTCTTTTTCAAGCATTAGTTGTGAAGGACTTACTCCTGTAGTACCGTGTGGATTAGCACAATATGACATGAGAGCTCTGTGAGGAGTGGGTTGTCTCAATATATTGTTAGTTGTCTGAATCATTGTTGACTCTGATTTACTCCACATAATTGTAACAATACTATTGTACTACTGTAATGTATGTGCTACTTCCCTGTCATATTTTATAATGCAGACATTACTAAGATGGAAATTCTGACAGACACATGACATCTGGAAGAAGCAGTTCAGTGACATCTGGTGTGTGTCTGTATGTGCCAATGTATGCCTATGGACATGATTAAAATGTGTGATGGGAAGGCTATTCATGAGAGTTACCTCCTAGAAGACATAATCATAACATAAGTGTGCCTGATATCATTATTATGTAACGACAACTGCTGCATGCTATATGCCTGCCCTGTATATAAAATTAAAGGGACTAGAAACATCTTAACTGCTTGTATCTGGCTATCTACATTCATATAACAGAGCTTCCAATTTCTCAGTTTTTGTATTATCCTTTGATTAGTCTCTTCCCACATATCTTTAGCTGCCACACCAGAATACTTTTAATCCATATTCTTAAGTACTTCATTTTGTCATGTCTCTATAAATACGGATATTTCTGAACCATTTTGTGTGTGGGTACATAATTTACAGCTATCACCTTTATTTTAGCTTCATTCATTTTGTATCCCAAAAATGTGTGTGTGAATCCTTGGACATAATGAACAAAACACTGGACAGTGCAGTTTTTGCTTTGAAACATCTGCTGAGGTATGGGTAGCATCCACAAGGCCAAACAGATGGTACTTTACGAGATCTCAACCAATGTGTCTGTGTCTGTGGCCATGCCAGACCCGGCTCCTGCAGTGGCACTACTTCCACCGTCACATCAGTGGTGGATGTGGTCATGGTCATGGATGTAGTCATAATGACAACTTATCCAGCAGACATCATTCACGTTCAGGAAGTACCCTGACCTTCAGACAGGGTCATGGAACTAGCAGTGTAACTCCTGGCAGAGGTAGTTCACATGGTCAGGGGCATCTACAATGAAGTGGATCCCCTACCATGCACAGTTTACACCTGTCCAGGATGCCAGGGTGTGTAGTGCTAGCACAAATGCTGTGGCTGTGCTCCTGCAGACCCACACATGGTACACCTCATATTAACCATGACACCTCACACAAACACAGAATATTCTTCAAAACTGTCTTCTTCATATCTGAAAATACCAGTACTGACTGTGCATACTTGTTCTTTCCTCACACCTCATCCCTTGCATGCACCCACACTTTATTTGTGTCAGGTTTCCACCCCTGCCCCTCCCTCACACACACACACACACACACACACACACACACACATGCACACTGTGCAAGTGCTGATGACTGTGCCCTGCCTTTTGAAAAATTCTGTGATTTAGAGTTGCCTATATCTGAAGCACAGAGTGGCCAACTAATACTGATTTAATCAAATCATACCTCTCAACCTCTTAGAACAAGTAATCTGGACAAAGCCATAAATAAAAGTGGGACAAAGGCCCAAAAATAGAGACAATTTTTAAATATTGCTCTTGCAAACTTACAAAGTTCATAGAATAAGAGGTTTTGCATTAGCATGAATTTTGTGAAGGGTATGACATCTGAAACTCAAATATCTGTCATTATTTTCTAACTTCAGTCTTTAATGATTTTCCACTAATTTGCCAGGAAACCACAATTTTATGAAAAATGGACCAAAAATATGAGGCAAAAATCTGGACATTCTGTGAAAATCTGTACAATTGAGAGGTATGAAAATGTGTTTTCATCTCGGAAATCAATTATTTTCAGTTTTTTTAGTCTGCTTAACTCCAATAGTGTTAACATTTGTAGCAGTAGTAGTAGTTGTAGCAATAGTAGTAGCTGTAACAGTAGTAGTAGTTATAGTAGTAGTAGCAGTAGTAATAGTAGTAGTAGTAGTAGTAGCAGTAGTAGTAGTAATAGTAGTAGTAGCAGTAGTAGTAGTTATAGTAGTTGTAGCAGTAGTAATAGTAGTAGTAGTAGCAGTAGTAGTAATAGTAGTAGTAGCAGTAGTAGTAGTTGTAGCAGTAGTAGTAGTTATAGTAGTAGTAGTAGTAATAGTAGTAGTAGCAGTAGTAGTAGTTGTAGCAGTAGTAGTAGTAGTTATAGTAGTAGCAGTAGTAATACTAGTAGCAGTAGTAATAGCAGTAGTAATAGTAGTAGTAATAGTAGTAGTAGTAGTAGCAGTAGTAGTAGTTGTAGCAGTAGTAGTGGTTGTAGTAGTAGTAGCAGTAGTAATAGTAGTAGTAGTAGCAGTAGAAATAGTAGCAGTAGTAGTAATAGTAGTAGTAGCACCAGTAGTAGTAGTTGTAGCAGTGGTAGCAGAGTGCAAACGCAGTGGTAGTGGTAGTAGTGGTAGTAGTAGCAGTAGCAGTGGTAGTAATAGCAGTAGCAGTGGTAGTGTAGTAGTAGCAGTAGTAGTAGTTGTAGCAGTAGTAGTAGTTATAGTAGTAGTAGTAATAGTAGTAGTAATACTAGTAGTAGTAGTAGTAGTTGTAGTTGCAGTGGTAGTAGCAGTAATAGTAGTAGTAGCAGTAGTAGTAGTAGCAGTGGTAGTTATAGTAGTAGTAGCAGTAGTGGTAGTAGAGGTAGCAGTAGTGGTAGCAGTAGTAGTAGTAGCAGAAGTAGCAGAAGTAGTAGTAGTAGCAGTAGTAGTAGCAGTAGTAGTAGCAGTAGTGGCAGCAGTAATAGTAGTAGCAGTAGTAGTAGTAGCAGTAGTAGCAGTAGTAGCAGTAGTAGTAGTAGCAGTAGTAGTAGTAGCAGTAGTAGTAGTAGTAGTAGTAGTAGTAGTAGTAGTAGTAGCACCAGTAGTAGTAGTTGTAGCAGTAGTAGTAGTAGAGGTAATTGTAGCAGTGGTAATAGTAGTAGTAGTAGTAGCAGCAGTAATAGTTGTAGCAGTAGTAGTAGTCATCACAGTAGTAGGTAGTAGTTGTAGTAATAACAGTAATAGTAGTAGCAGTAGTAGAAGTAGTCATAATAACAGAATTAGTAGCAGTAATAGTATTAGAAGTACAGTAGTATTACATATGTAGTATAGCTTGCTCAGCCTCTTGTGCAGATGATGCTAAGATTGCCCTTACCCCTGCTGGATTGTCTGACTTGGGCTGCTTATGTCTGCTGCACACCATGCATGTTTTGGGAAATAACTTTTTTCTTTGTACTGTTAGGATTGCAATTTGTCATGTGTGTCTTAACTAATTATCTTTTCATTGGTGGGATGAGGTTGTATGGATATGCTTGACCATCTACCTATGCAGATAATGTGGATATTGCCCTATCCTCTGTGGGTTTGT
The DNA here is from genome assembly GCF_019279795.1 of Protopterus annectens. NCBI lineage: Eukaryota > Metazoa > Chordata > Ceratodontiformes > Protopteridae > Protopterus > Protopterus annectens. The sequence goes on from NC_056728.1 coordinate 996,501,270, forward strand.
TTGACTTGGTGCTACTTATGTATGATAGGCAGGGTGGAAACATAATCCATATGCAAATAAAATATTTGTTTTCTATGTTAGTGCATTATAGTTAGTTTGGTCTGTATTTGGTTCATATATCAGTCCTAGATAGTACTTACAACATTCTTGTATAGATGATCATATTTGTATTTTACTGAAGTACAGTACATAAACATAGTTAAGCATTATCTGTTCATTGCAGGCTCATCACTCATCGTTGTTACGTACTGATGATGATGAGGAGGATGATGATAACATTGATAAGTAAAGACTGGTATGTTTGTAGGCACCAGTGTTACTGTTTTTATGCACTTAGTTCATTTTCCTTTTATTAAGTGGCAAGAGTGTATGTTCTTCGCTGTCTTTCAGTCAGTGCCGTGGCATATCATGCACACCTCCATCTGCCTTGATTGCCCTCAGCTGCAGATTCCTCATCTGACCACTCATCTTTATCTGCTGACCCTGTCTGTGGCACTGTAAACTGTGTCCTGTCCTGGTACACCTTTCTGCAACTGCTTTCTGATTATAATCTTATGTAAACTGGCAAAGATAGACAGTATCTTGGCAGAGGTGGTGGGGTTGTATTACAGGGCACCTCCAGATGCACCTCCAGATTAATCTAGACAGCAAGCCATGACTTGAGCAGCCCAAATACATGTTCTATGCTGTTTCTAGTCTGCATGCATACAGTGTTGTAACCTTGTTCAGTGGGTTGTGTGAGTTTGCCACAGTAGCCAATGTACTAGTTCATATCCTGCAGCCCCCAAAAGATGTTCTTGTGGAAAGTCACTCCTTAAAAACCTTAGGTGCAAAGCACAGGTGTGTCCCATGTGCTACTCATAAAAAGTGCCAGGGTGACTTGCACACACATTATGGATGATACTTTGCGCTTTACAGAAAACCTGACAGCTGACCACAACATGCCCTGCTGTTTCCCGACTTGCAAACTCCTTTCTCATCCCTGGCTATTGGGCACACAAGCTTAGCATGATGAGCAGGCATTCCTGAATCCTGGCATGTGTTTTACTGAAAAGACAAGTACGATGCTCCTTTTTTCACTTTTAATGTTTCAGCATACACACACACATTTATTTTAAACTGATACGGCTCTAATATAGTTAATTCATTTTTTCTTGCATTTTCTTTTTGAAATTGGCCTTGACTCAGCACAAATCAGTTTTCAGCCTGTGACTGTAAAAGGTATTAAATGACTGTACACGCACATCTCAAACTGGCTTTTCTGGTGTGACAAGTCAGAAGAACTTGTCACGTGTAAGTATGTCATATGTGTTAAGTTCACTGTATGTTCAGTGCTACTGATACAAAATGTGTGACACAAACAGATAGCATTAAATTCTTTTTTTTCTGGGTAAAAAAGTAAACTTTTGTGAATAAGAAGCACATTATATGGAGCACAAATTATGGCATTTAGCACAATCTGAACGTTAAAGTGAAAAGGGAAAACAAAGGTGAGTTCACTAGAGAAAGTTCATGCCTTCACACGTACTGAGACAAATGTGTCAAATTCTCTTAAAGGGAGATGCCTGCTGCTCCTAGTGCGCAGCATTTGACTGCAATCCAGCTAAATACTCAGACTTAAGGATGGTGCTACCAAATTCTGTCACCAGAAATGTGCTGAAACAACTTTAAAGTATTTTTCACCTCTTGAAATGGTGGGGGGAGTACAACCCACACACCTCTGTTACTTATGCCAAACTAACTCTACAATCCCTGTTTCTTGAAATAGGAGTAAAAATTCAAGGTACTGAAATATTAATCTTTTTTTTTTTTTACATGTAACATCAGTCACAATTTGTGTAATTTCTCTTTATAGTGTAAACCACAAATGTCTGTCAATTCTGCCTGGTACTTGCAATTTTTTCTGGCATCCTTAACCAAATTTTGAGATCCAGATAATATAATTCAACTATATGTGTGTTGAATTATTGTTCTTAAATTATTTGTATGCAGCAAAGCAAATACATCTGTAAACATCTTTGATACAAATTCAGAAAACGGCATCCTTCATGCATTGGTATGGCCTCACCTGAAATAAACAACTATTCACCTCAGAAATCACACGTAGAGATATCATGCCTAAGGTCTGTACAGCAGTGACATATTAGATGCTTACAGACATTGTAATGGTACTTCCTGAAAGGCCTAAACAAAACATAAAGGAAAATATAACACTGCTGGTTGTCACTATACAAAAAACACTGTAAATGTATTGCTTTATAAATCCAGTTCTATGTCTGTACAGATTGTAGCATCACATTCAATGTCTATCTAATTAAATTGGTTATTTATTTACTTATTTGTCTTTTACTGGGAAAGTCCAACTGCTAATATCCATTTTCAGTGGAGGCTGGGGGGGGGGGTTACTTTTGCTTACATTGCATTATACTAAGTTCCAGTTAAACACTGTGTAGTTACATTTCTATTTACATTTATACACATGCAGTAGTTACATTTATACATTCTAAGATTTTACAGAGGAGGAAGTTACTATAGAGAAAGCCTATGTGCAACTTAGTGGGTTGTACAGGCAGCAGTTATCTATGAAAATTGTTCTGTCATTTCAATCAGAGGTTGGGAGTATTCTGTTTAAGAATAGTATTTGGAGAGTATCGTACAGTGAACACAAAGTCTTAACCTTGAGATGGGCATGTGTAGGACCAGGATTAGTTAAGATGTTGTTTAAGTAGTAGTTTAAAACTACTGAGTTTGTCGGAGAGTTTTATTTGTGTGGTGATACTGTTCCAGAGTTTAGAAAAGTATTGGGAGTAGAGTGAGTTGCCTGCAACATTATTTGACTTATTTGTGAGTAGTAAGAATTTGTTACTAAAGCAGACATCCCTTGCTGGGTAGTAATAATTGTGTAGTGCAGGACATTTTTCTGGATGATGAACGAGTTTGTGTGTTGTAGTTAGTTGTGAATATGTTATGCAGTTGTATAATTCAAGCCAGTTTAATTGCTTTAAGCTATGACAATGGTGGGTCCTATGAGGAAGATTGGTGGCAAGTTTAACTATTTTACTGGAGCTGGAGGCAAGTTTCTTTGAGTAGTGTTTATGTTTGTTAGGACAGAAGTGGTGTATAAGAGAGTCTGCAGTAAGAAGGTGGTGACTGGAGTTTATCTTGCAGTATCTGTAAGGACTCCATTGATCCTATAAAGGGAGCCTGATTTCTGATGTGTAGATTTAATGGTGTGCAGTATATGCTGGTCATATCTGAGAGATTGTCATCTATTATAACGCCTAGATGTTCACTGTGAGTTACAGTTTCAATGGCAGTATTATTGCTGACTTAAAGGTAAAAGATTGCTTTTGATTTTGGCAACTTTTTGAGCTAGAAAGCATTAACTTAGGTTTTCTTGGGGTTCAGTAGATGCTTTGATTCTTTGAGCCAGGTTTCTACAGAGGAGAAAGATTTTTGGATAATGTCTTGGAGCTTATTTATTGTTGAAGCCGCACATATTAATGTTGAGTCATTTGAATACTGAACTAAACTAGTATGGTGAGTAGAGGTGTGGAGGTTATTAATAAATATATTAAATAGAAGAGGATCCAGGATAGAGCCCGGAGGAACACTTATAGTAACTGGTTGAAAAGATGAGTAAGTTTGTTAAAACTTACTACAAATGTAAAATGTTATTTTTACTACAAGTGTATCATATTGCATCACAATCGTTGCATTAGCTTTCTGAGGACTGCACATTCAACAATTTCTGAAAATTAGAATAGTAGTTTTCTAGAATGATGATAAAGGGTACTCTGGGAAAGGCATTTTTGTATATGATTTATTTGCATTACATACATATGATAGAAACTTTTCTCTAAAGAACCTAAATGAGCTCATCCATTTTGTTTCTACTGTTTCTTTATGCATTTAACACAAATAGGTTTTCATTATAACACTGCATCTTACTTTCTATAGTTAACTGACAATGCCATTTCCAAACTGGGCCTTGGTCTCAAAGTAATGAAAACACAAGAGGAAAAGCATACTGGCATCGCTAACAATTATCACATTTGACTAGGACTAATGAGAATATGCCAACTGTATCGGTTATGGTATTGTATCCATGGTTAAATATAAATAACATTTGTGTAGATAGTACCATCAGAGCATAAAATCAACACCTAATATCACCCTTATATAGGAAGGCAAGTCACCATTCACTGACAGGGAGATCTGCCCCTTATCATTCAATGTGGGTTTAACATAGAGGATTATCAGTGGGGTATCAAATTATAATCAATTTACTATGTGTTCGAGACATGGATGCTAAGAAATTCACCTTGAGATCAAAGCTCAAATGGTGAATTGTGGCGTCCATGTCAAGAACACATCATTAAAGATTATTTACCAGTTAAGCACTTAGTATTACTTCATATGTATTGCTTCTCAGTTGGAAATCATATACTGTGTATTAAGGTACTTCTAGCCTTGGCTCCCAATTTGCAATTGTCTGTATGCAGTGTATATAGTGAATCATAGTTATATGTCTAATTTTATTTGATATATATCTTATAACAGATTTTTTATCTGGTAGTTCACATACTAAACCAGATATATGTCATATATCTAGTATGTATGGACACTTTGTAATATACTAATTTACATTGAAGATAGCCATTTTTTAATGTGCTTGAAACTATTACCAACATCTAAAGGTGATTGGATGTTTTGTTCCATATGGATAAACAGTTATTTCTTCTTTTTAGCTGAGAGTGATTTGTTTGAAGCGCCGTTATTTAACGTCCGCTTTATACTCTATATTGTTGGCACTAGGACCAAGGAGACTGCTTGCTATCTCTTGAGGTGCTCTATTGGTGTTCTGAATGCATGTGACAACATATGCGTAATGAAGGAGGGGTTGACTACCTACCGAATAACGCATTGTTGACGTTTGATATGCATACATTTTTAAACTAACTGTGGATTAAACTTTTTGCTACATCAAGTCATCGGTGACCATACTTCTATTATAGACACTTTCTTTTGGATTAATACAGCAATTGATTAGTGACGGATTGTACTTGTGAGTAGTATTCCGCTGCAGTTGATATCGCAATGAGTGATGAGTGTAAATATTTGTAAGAACAAGTATATATATGTTCTTCAGTAATTTGAACAGAACTCTGATTGCCTGTATTTAGTTTTGTGTGTCAGTGAGCATGTAAATATCTTTGCTCTGTTGACATAATGGTTTAGGCGACTTATGATTTTGGTGTATTGTGTAAGAATTTTAATGAATGTTTTTACTTGATGTTTTTTAATTTGATTTCGTTTCTATGGACATTAATTGTTTTATTGAAATGTGTTGGTTAATGAGCCCGCCAAAATGTTGGATATATATATCTGGCAATTTGCCTTGGATTAATGTATCTGATGAAGCATAGCTTGACTATGCGAAAGCGCTCATCTTCTGTTTTGGAATAAATGGTTTTTTACAACTCTATTTTGACGGTTTTTGACATCAATTTGGGACTCGTTGCATTTGATGTACTTTGGTGATTTGTTCGTGGTGATTGCTCTCATACCTTTATATTCATAACACTGCATCTTACTTTGTATAGTTAACTGACAATGCCATTTCCAAACTGGGCCTTGGTCTCAAAGTAATGAAAACACAAGAGGAAAAGCATACTGGCATCGCTAACAATTATCACATTTGACTAGGACTAATGAGAATATGCCAACTGTATCGGTTATGGTATTGTATCCATGGTTAAATATAAATAACATTTGTGTAGATAGTACCATCAGAGCATAAAATCAACACCTAATATCACCCTTATATAGGAAGGCAAGTCACCATTCACTGACAGGCAGATCTGCCCCTTATCATTCAATGTGGGTTTAACATAGAGGATTATCAGTGGGGTATCAAATTATAATCAATTTACTATGTGTTCGAGACATGGATGCTAAGAAATTCACCTTGAGATCAAAGCTCAAATGGTGAATTGTGGCGTCCATGTCAAGAACACATCATTAAAGATTATGACGAGATACCTTATCATAATTTTCTGCAATGCATGGAGTTTTACCTAATACATGTATTATCAGTTACATAAAAAAGCTGTAGGTGTTTTGCCGGCTTTCAATGCCATAAACCAGTTAGCGAGCACTATCAGAAAGACAATATAATTCAGTCTCTTATGCTTGCACTAACCTTCCATGACTCTCAACTGTCTAGATTTTTGCCTCATAAGTTTGGTCCATTCCTCATAAAATGTATTGTTTTCAGGCAAATCACTGAGGATTGAAGACACTAAATAATGACAGTCATTTGAGTTTGCAGATTTTGTATCCTAAAGAAAATGCAGTCAAGTATTCAAAGTAAGATACAGTGTAAAAAAATGAAAACCTATTTGTGTTAAATGTGTAAAGAAACAGTAGAAACAAAATGGATGAGCTCGTTTAGGTTCTTTAGAGAAAAGTTTCTATCATATGTATGTAATGCAAATAAATCATATACAAAAATGCCTTTTCCAGAGTACCCTTTATCATCATTCTAGAAAACTACTATTCTAATCTGAAACAACTAAACTATTAGGCATAACCATTGACAATAATCTCAGCTTTGAGACTCACATCAATAGCACAATAAAATTAGTTAATAAAAAAATTGGATCCCTTTATAGAATCAAACCCTTCCTTTCACCTGAAGCAAGGTCCACCTTAGCCAGATCACACCTTATCTCTACACTACTATATGCCTCCCCCATATACACTAATCTCTCCAAAAACAACCTTAAGAAACTAGCAACTTCCTACCATAATATTGCTCGATTTGCAACTGGATCCTCATTTAAAACCCACCACTGCCTGAACCTAAGAAAACTAGGCTGGTTGGAACTTCACAACTAACTCACACTTCAGCAGCTCTTAATAGCTCACAAAAATCCTTTACCAACCAACTAAAACACCAATACTCTCTAGCCTCATTTCACCCTACAATAACCTGAAACATCTACGTTCTTCCAACAAACTAATGATTAATACAACCAAACCCAATAACTTTGCAGGTGATTGTCTTTTTTCCAACTCAGTTGGCAAAATGTGGAACAAATTACCCTCTGTTATCCAGTCTTTGTCCTCCCTTCCACTTTTCAAAAAGCAGCTGAAAACTCATCTCAATAAACACTGGCTTTGCTCCTGCACCAACCCAGATTAACTTCCTTTTTTACCTCCCTGTCTTCTCTACCTCCTAAATTCCTGCAATCTCTGCTCCTTATAGCCTTGTTAGCTCTCCCTTAATGACATGCACACAGTCTTATGAAATACTCCTTGGAAAAAAAAAATCTATAAATTTTCTTTCTCAAGACATCTGACTATTTTACATTGTATTTACCATGACTTTTTATGTAATATGTGTATTAATTAGCCCTCATTTACGCCTTACTATTTGAATTGTCTATCTTCATATAATGTGTTTAATTACTGGAGCTTTTCTCCCCGGGCCTCTACTGAAAATGGACATATATCCAGCTAGACTAGCCCGGTCAACAAATGTAAACTAAAATAAAAATAAATAACAAATAAAATACAAATCCTGTTATTCTGGCAACATTCTAAACTTATAAAGACAAAGTCAGGGACCCCTTACCAGCACATACAGCAGGGAGAAACAAATGGTTGCTGTCGTTTGCTGGCCAGTACATGCAAGTTTGTCTGCCTAGTGTAAGAACTTAAGAAGTTAAGGAGTGAGTGCTTAACATTTGTTAAGATCTGTTCTCGCAGTACAGTGATTTGTCTTTTCCAACATTCAGAGCATAATGACCATGCTCCATGCACTACAACATTTTGCAGCATGCCTGTAGGACTCAGCCCAGTTTGGTGTATTGAACAAGGACTACTGCCTTCCATTAATCATGTTCTGAGTACAATGACAAAAGAATCGTTGAGTAGAAGGATGATTAGAGGACAAGTGATGAATGTAACGCCTGACAAAACATCAAACTCCACCCCAAATAAATGTTACTATAACTGTAGGCCCATGACACTCTACCCTGTTAATACATTACTGTGTTAAATAAAATAGTCACTAATTGCATTTGTTCAATACTCATCTAGACATTTAAATCCCACGGGGTCTAGTTCACGTTGTCGTAAGCTGACAATATCGAATACGATATTGTCGGCACGACAATGTCGAAAGTTCGGAACAGTGCGCAAGTAAACAGAAATCTCCGTAAGGAGGAGATTTCCATTTACCTCAATGTAGTGTGGTCTCGGAGTTAGTATATTTAAGTAGGGGGGTATGGGGGGTGCAGGGGTGTTTGCCCCCTGCCTACGCTAGTTAGTTTTTTTTTGTTGATTTTTTTTTTTTACGTTATTCGATATTTTACTACTTCGATCAATAAAGTTCGACCTTTATTGATTTGATGTAGTAAAAATTCGATAACATGATATAGACGCAATCTCACCACCACATTTAGTTTAAGTGCAGTGCTCTATCTGACTTTATTGCAGTAGTAAAACAACTTCTTGGCTTTCAAATATGAATTCTGGGCAAGCTAACTTATCTGACCATATGCACCATTTTCAACTTGACATTGATAGCTTTAAGATAAGAAAACAGTGTGTCTAGACTAAGACATATTAAGATGATGTCTAAACAACAGGAAGTATCAAGATGTCAATTTTTTCTGTGTATTTCAACAGCAAATATAATTTTTGTGTTGTAATTTCCTGATACTTAGCTGACAAACACTGTATTGTTTTGCTGTGAGGCAATCACACCCAAGGATTGACATGTTATATAGTACACTGGAACATTTCTCAACAATGGAATACATATCAAGTTACTGCATATGCCAAAGAACAGTAAAGTACACTAACAAAGTAAAATATATGGAAAATATTTATTGCCAATTTAAAATACTGAAGCAACCACTTTTTGTGAATATCTTAACAAGCCAGAACACTCATTTTATCATCCTTTGTATTAGTTTTTATATCAGCCAGCAATAAACCCTGTCCCAGTATGTCCCATTTTCTCCATAAATTTATGATAACTTCCTCAACATAAACCTTTCACGAATAAGATCATTACACCAGCTGTTAGACTTTGGGAATTAAATGTTCCTTCTCCCAGACATATATCCTCAGCAAGAAGCTCTTATTTTCCAATAATTCCATTTGTAAGAGGGCTGGCACATCCCTTAATTACCTTCTCTTTTTGAACTAGTTCTTGCAAGTCCCCCATTACAAATGGGATTTACACAGTCTGCCAGTATGAATATTGTGACATGTAATGCAAACATAACTTAATGCAACCTGTTCCAGGGGGTGGTTCAAATAAAATAGTTCCAATCACTTTGTTATGCAATAATTCTTTAGACTCTAATACTCCTCTGGTAAGGTGGGTATGGCGCATTTGATGTAACAGCTGGCATTCCATTTATATATCATTCTGGTAAGGTGGGTGTAGCACATTTGATGTAACAGCTGGCACTCCATATTAATCATTCTATTAAGGTGGGTATGGCACATTTTATGTAATAGCTGGCACTCTATATATATCATTCTGGTAAGGTGGGTATGGCACATTTGATGTAATAGCTGGCACTCCATATTAATCATATGTTAAGGTGAATATGGCACATTTGATGTAAGAGCTGACATGCTCTTTGGTCTTTTTAAGTTACTTGAACTTTTGCATAAGGATAAGTATAATAAAATACTTTGTTTGTTTATTTATTTATTTATGTATTTGTCATTTATTTGTCATTTGTTAACTGGCTTAGTCCAACTAAACCGAGGGCCCATTTTCAGCAGAGACCCAAGGAGAAGAGATCCAGAATGAGTACAAACTATTACATAAAGACAAGATTATACAGAAATAAAAAAATTTAAATTCAAAAGTATACATAGATTCAATAGTGTACATATTGACAGTTGACATAAATTGTATACATAGATTCAGTAGTGCACATATTGACAGTTGACATAAATTCTAGACAATAAAGGGTACCAAAAAATTAAAAGTGACTTAAAAAGTACATACTAGATATTAAAAATGGTATGTGTAGGGAAACATAGCTAGATTTCAGTAAATTATAGAAGCCAGAAATATTCTGCTTCTATAGAGTAGTCCCAATTTTTGATGTGTCTCTTTAATGCATTGGTGAACGTGGAGATCAAATTTGAATTGGTATTCAACAATGATGCCAAAGAGTTTAGTGTGTGATTAGGCTTTAATAGCAGTAGTCAAGAGATGTGATGGTGACATTAGTTTTGTGATGGAAGAGAGATTTAGGAAGGAAAAGAAGGAGTGTGTTTTTCTTTTTTGGGTTGTAGATGAGTTGGTTATCTGTTAGCCATTATTTGATGGAGAGAAATGAGCTTTGAGTTATAGAATTAAAGCAAGAGATGTCATGAGAGAGGGAGACGAGGGTAGAATTGTCAGTGTATTGTATGAGGGAGGAGTTGCTGCAGGATGAGTGGAGGTTGTGAGTGAATATGTTGAAAAGAAGAGGACCTAGACTGGAGCCTTGGAGGACTCCAGTTTGGATAGGTAAAAAAGGGGAGCAGGTGGACTACCATCTGACAGACTGTAGCCCATTAGTGAGATAGCTGGAGAAGCAGAGAATAACAGAGGTGGAGAGGTTGAGATCAGAGAGTTTAGTTAGTAGTTTAGTGTGAGAAACAGTATCAAAAGCTTTTGAGAGGTCAAAGAAAAGACAGGACGCAAGTTGTTTTTTGTCTCCAGCCTCAGCAATAGTATGGGTGAAAGATAGAAGTGCAGTGGAAGTACTATGATTTGGCCTAAAGCCATGACGAGTAGAGATTAGTTTTCATAAGTTAGGTATTTGAGTGGCTGATTGTGAATACATTTTTCAAGGATTTTAGAGTGTGGAGAGAATGGCTATGGGCCTGAAATTGGTAGAATTTGTAGAGTTACCTTCTTTGTGCAAAGGTATGTTATAGAAATATTTCTAGATGTCAGAAATAGTAGATTATTGAAATGATCTATTAATGAGTATCGAGGTAGGGTAGGCAATAGAGTCAGCTGTTAGTTTAAGAAAGAGTAGAGGTAGATTATTGGTGGAGGGGGAGCATGGTTTTAGTTTAAGCTGAAGTGATTTAGTATGAGCAGTAGGGACTGGTTTAAAAGAGAAGGGGGTGGTATTGGTGGTAGTGGAAGGGGTGGATGGAGGATTTTTAACTTGTTCAGTGTGGGTTGATTTATGGATTGATTCAATGAAGTGAGTATTAAGTAGTGTGGCAGTTTCTTGAAGTGTATTGTTAGGGAAAGGGTTGAGGGTGGTAGGTTCTCCAGGGTATAGGATTTTATTAATGGTGTACCAGAATTTATTTGGGTTATGTTCATGGGTGGATTGTGCATCATGATAAAATGTTTTTCTTATCTTTGTTAATTTGCTTTTTGGTGAGGCTTCTAAGTTTTTTGTATTTTTGGACCAGCAAAGTGGATTTGGTTTTAAGCTATTGTTTCCAGACGCTATCTCTTTTTTTCATAAGGGGGTGAGACTCTTTTGTGAGCCAGGTGGCATGGTTAGTTTTTATTCTATTTTTTCTCAGTGGTGCTACGGAGTTAAGTATACTGAGAAAAGTGTTGTTAAATTCTAAAACAGCATCATTGAGGGAAGGTGTCATAGGTTGCACCAGTTAGCTGAAGAAATTATATTGTTAAAGGTTTCAGAATCAAAGCAGGAACGGTTGTGGCAATCCCTGTATAGGTGGGACTTGGGAATTAGAAGAGAATGTCTTTGCACATAAATAGGAAACTGATCACTCATGGAGTCGGGTAGAGTACTGGGGTTATGGCAAAATTCTGGACCGGAGATTAGGATCCAATCCAATATGGAGCTGTTTAGGTTCTTTCTTAAGTGGGTAGGTGTTTTAATTGGTCGATTGAAGCCATAGAGGTTAATACTGAGATTAGGAGCGTTGGTTGATAATTTTTTCCAATCAATACTGACATCCCCAAGGATAATAGTTTTGTAGGGTATATGGAAGGAAATCCATGACAGGATAGGTTCAAGAATGGGTATGTCATTTCCAGGTGGTATGTAGATGGCTGCTATAGCAAATTTCTTTTGGTGGTTTAAGTGACAATTAAGAATAAGTAGCTCAACTGGGGTGGAAGTCTGGGAGAGGAATTGTGAGAGAGCATAAGTTTAGTTGCTCAGAGTACAGGATAGCCACCTCTCCACCTTTTTTGTAGATCCTATCTTGATGGTAGATATAGTTGGGAGGTAAGATTTCAGTTTTAAGAGATATGAGGTTTTAGCCATGTTTCTGATAGGGTTAAAATATGTGGAGAGTAATGGGCTATCCAAGAATGCAGGTAAGTAATTTTGTTCAGTAGACTTTGTACATTTATTGAGTAGATGGTAAGGTGTTTGGTAGTGCAGGGGGGGAGGGGAGGTGTGGAGAGTGATGGAGTGTTGGTGAGGTTGGGAGAGCTAGGGGGGCAGGACTGGGGTGGATGTCCCTATCTGGCAGAAGAGTTTTTGGTATAAGAGTGAATTTGTAGTAGTAATAGTAAGAAGTAAGAAATTTGTACTTGAGTGCTGGGGAGGTAGTGGTTGGATTAAGTATTTTGATTTTAAAGAGTTGTAAGTTAATGGTGTTGACCAGAGAAGGCGAGATTAGGAGGGTTAGTGGGGGGGGGGTGTTATGGTAGTTGGATAAGAGAGAGTTGGTGATGGCTGTAAGTAGCTGAGTTTAAAGTGATAGGAGGTTAAGAATGTGAGATATAAGAGTAGAAAGGTTGTAAGGTAGAGCTTGTACATGCTGGAGGTAGGAACTGATTAGATAGTTGATGGGAAAGTAAAGCAGTAAGAAAGAGTTTGTAAGTTTGTAAGTTTGGTGGGGTTTCAGAAAGTAAAAGACTAAAGAGGACTAAAGTTAAGAGTAAGGTAGCACATTGAGAGTAATGTAGGTGTTACATTACTTGAGATAAGAGAGTAATTAAACTTGTCAGGTTTTTTAATAGAAGAAGGAGGTGGTAATAGATGATTTGAATGTGGTATGTTGATTGAAAGGGGGGGGTTAGAGTTGGGTTGAGTGAAAATTAGATTGGTTAAAAAAGTATTGTCGGTGTGGCTAAGTTAAGGCGGTTAAAGTATAAGTGCAGAGGAGGTGGGGTAGGTGGGAGTGGGGGTAGGGTAGAAGAGCGGAGTGAGCCCTAGCAGAACAAAGGACTAATGGAGCAGGATGACACCAGGCTCAAGAAATACCATGGTAAAAATTAAAACAATCATCAGTATCACTTGAGTTAGTATAGAAGCAATACTGCTGGTTATGGGGTACAATTATTAAATTGCAGTTCACAGAATGTAAAATATGTGTGTTTTACTTATGAGACGAATTGGGTTAAGAAAACTGTATATTAAAATAAATAGGTGCATGAGGTGATATATAGCATACAAAGCATCCATTTTAGTAGGTAATCAAGGGGAAGGAGCTAGAAAAAAATAAGTAGCAAGAAATTGGGGTTGCTATTTTTATGGGGTGGTTGATCATAAAGTCTCATAAATGTGAATACATATACAGTACGTATGCTAATGTCAAGTTTTAAAACTTAATATACATACAAGTATTAATGCACAAATAATTTATAACACTTTCTATGGTGGAACTTTGCTTTCATGAGTACCACACCACCCGTACATACTATATAAACTAATTCTGAGGTCCTACTAACTTGGAGATACAGAGTAACATGTGGTTTCCAAAAAAAATCAACTACTCTCTTTCAGCCAATGCAACACAACCTTGGAATTGGTAAATTTAAAATGTAGGAATGTTAAGGCATAGCCTTCATATCAGGAAGTGCACATAAAAGAGTTCCAGTGCAAAATCTTTCATTGAAAGTTAAAATGTAGCCTTTTTCTCTTACTAGATAGTCTTATCATAATTTTAATATATTACTATTTTCAACTACATTATTTCCTGTTACAGCTTAGTAACCTTTCATTTAACAAATATTATATTTTATGTAGCTGCCAGGATATCTGTATTTTGATTTCATGTTCATTCATTTTTGAAATAACGTTGACAGAATTCTTGACTGTAAATATGATAAATCAGCTATGTAAAACTAAATAAGATTTCTACATGAGAAGTTTATATTGTTAAGCACTATGAGTTGCAGAGAACATAACTGTAACTTTTCTAACTCCTTAACTATAGACATTAAAAACAATGTCATATTACTGAAATACAACTTTTGATAGAATAGTAGATCTCAAGTGTATGATCAATGATTAAACACTGTAACTCAAAGCATTGTGAAACTGTACCTTTATCCTCAGTGATGCAATTATACTACTAAACGTGCCGTGTATTCTTTCAGCATTGCTGAATTGTTGTAACCTCTATGACTTCTCAATTTACAGTGTCAGCAGTATGCTTTCAGTGATGCAACAATACTACTCAATTTACTGTGTCAGTTGTATACTTTCAGCATTGCTGTAGCAATACTACTCAATATAATGTGCTGGCAGCATACTTTCAGCATTGTTGTAACAATATTACTGAACAAACTGTGCCAGCTGTATACTTTCAGCACTGTTGTAACAATATTACTCAAAGAACTATGCCAGCTGTATACTTTCAGCACTGCTGTAACAATATTACTCAAAGAACTGTGCCAGCTGTATACTTTCAGCACTGCTGTAACAATATTACTCAAAGAACTGTGTAAGCTATATACTTTCAGCACTGTTGTCACAATACTACTCAACATACCATGTCAGTGGTATATTTTCTGCAGTACCATTGGAAACATTGTGTCAGTAGAATCCTTTCAGCAGTGTAGCAACAATACCACTCAAAGTACTGTATCAACAGTATTTCTTAAGCAGTGTTGCAGCACTACAAATCAAATAAGTGTTTTTATAGCAATTTTCTTTCAAGAATGTTACATCAGTGTGACTTGAAGATTTTATGTTTTAGCAGTGTTATAAAGCCAATGCTCATCATACCGACAATGCTCAGAGGTGAAATATTAACATGCAGTAAGTGATTTGCTCTGTAATGGAGATGTAGCTTCAAAACAAGCTAAAACATTATCAGCATGTTGCTGCATACTGATGCAAACTTTTCAAGCAATAATGTATTTCTAGTGCAGCTACCAATGAGAGAAAACATAAAAAAAAATAAAGACCCTGAAAAACCAGATTCTTAGCTGTGTAATAACTTAAACATCCTTTGAGGAAGGCCAATGTGAAATACCCAAATAATCCCTTAATGACATACAAGTATTCCAGCTACATCACTACTGAATGCTCACATACTTTTTCCTCTTTTACATGTTTTTATTAAACCATTTAGTCCAATAAAGCCAAACCCAACATGGCTTGAATGCCTTAATAAAATATTACTCACTAGCTATTATTCAAGAGCATGAGTGAAGAAACTAAAACACCAAGTTATAACATATGATATACATTCGTTCATTGAGCATATAAATGTCTAGCACACATAAATAACAGTCACAGCTCAACTCTTCTTTATAAATATAAACACCACATTATGAGCTGTTTAGTGAGGAAAATGGTCATTGTTTGTTTTCTTTGCAAGTGCAATTAAGATAACTTTCAACGTTTTAAGAATATTTTAATGCCATTCATTGTCCCAGCTCATTATATCACAGCTAAGGACAGCACATGAAACTAAACATAACAGCAATATTAACATGACTGGTATTCTGAAAGTGTATACCAGTCTTAATATCATTTACTAATACTGTTATGTTTTATACAAGCAGCTTCAAATTTGTATTATTTTCCTATTCATTTGTTTGAAAAAAAGTTTTTTTTTTTCATTATCAATCATTTATTATAGCCAGAATTGGCACATACCATTTGTGCACTCTGCATGCATAGTACACTTGAGCCTTACTCCAGAGGTTGACCATTTTTTCCCTTAATCCCTATCTACCTAAGCTTAACAACTGGTTACAGCCCAGTACTGCACCTTACAGACATATGTATCAAACT
Organism: Protopterus annectens; assembly: GCF_019279795.1. Taxonomy (NCBI): domain Eukaryota; kingdom Metazoa; phylum Chordata; order Ceratodontiformes; family Protopteridae; genus Protopterus; species Protopterus annectens. Next base: position 996,517,280 of record NC_056728.1, read on the forward strand.
GGCAAATGTAATATTTCAGTCTGATTATTGCATCCTACAATACAATCCCAGCCATTAAAGACATTTATATTGTACAAAATAAACTTAATAGAAAACCTTAGCAGGTTTCACTATATACAAGTTGACCCAACATTAATTTATCTGCAGGTAAACTAGCTATAGTTTACAGAAGTTCAGCTAGCATTTTTCTGATATCACAAATGCTTTCCCCTGCTTATGAAAAAACACTCCTAAAGGGGTGAGCTATCTCGCTCATTTTCCCTCACACATTAATCTCTCAGGCACCCCTCCCAAACTGTCAGCTATTGCTGTCTCCTTCCTTGCATCCCATCTCTGCAAGTTTTTCATCAACCATTTACCTTTTCTCTTTTTGCCTTTTTTAAGTTCCACCTTTTTAAACTCTTTCATTATTCATTTCACATCCATTATTCTTGGGCTGTCTTTATTTTTCCATTTTCTTGTGAGTTTTTTTTTTTTTTAGCTTTGATAAGTATGTAATTCCAATACAGACTGCATTTCTGTGAACTGCTGGAAAGCTGATAGATTTGCTGAGCTGCAGAATTAGAATCTATTGCAAACTAGTAAGTACACTTTTTGCAACTTAATTTGCACTGTGCTGTATTTATACACATGCCTATTATGTATAGTGGTGCTGTATTGTTTCTGTCTCTTGTTGTCTCCACTGTGTTTTTTTCTCTGGGTAGCTCAAGCTAGTTTCAGGGAGGGGGTTGTTGAGCCAGCCCACATCCTAGCTGTTAGTCATTGCCTGAGGTGTATCTCATTGCTGTAATTCCAATACAGACTGCATTTCTGTGAACTGTTGGAAAGCTGATAGATTTGCTGTGAGCTGCAGAATTGGAATCTATTGCAAACTGATAAGTACCCTTTTTGCAACTTAATTTGCCCTGTGCTGTATTTATACACTTGCCTATTATTTGTAGTGGTGCTGTATTGTTTCTGTCTCTTGTTGTCTCCACTGTGTTTTTTTCTCAGGGTAGCTCGAGCTAGTTTCAGGGAGGGGGTTGTTGAGCCAGCTCACATCCTAGATGTTACTCATTGCCTGAGATGTATCTCATTGCTGTAATTCCAATACAAACTGCATTTCTGCAAACTGCTGGAAAGCTGATAGATTTGCTGTGAGCTGTAGAACTGGAATCTATTGCAAACTGATAAGTACACTTTTTGCAACTTAATTTGCCCTGTGCTGTATTTATACACTTGCCTATTATTTATAGTGGTGCTGTATTGTTTTTGTCTCTTGTTGTCTCCAATGTGTTTCTCCCACCCACCCTGTTTTGTTTTGATGTTAATCTTGGTGGCTTTGAAACTGCCCGCCCCTCTTGTAAGTTTGTATTTGGATACTCCTTCTGGGCCTATCTCATTTGCTCACTCAACTGAGTGCAGTGAGATCATATTCTGATTTCAGGCACTCCTACTGTGTACAAAGAGAGAATTTGAGAAGGACAATCCCTGTAGCCTTTTAATCCTGCTGTGTTCCCTCCCTCAAAAAAAAAATATATATATATATAAATATATATATATATATATATATATATATATATATATATATATATATATATATATATATATATATTCAGCTGCTCATTGTAACAGTCTTAGTTGCTGTTCTGCATGCTGTTATCTGTTCAGTTGTTCTTACTCTACACTTATTACTGCTTGTTAGTAGCCTTCTAATTTAATGCCTTCTGCACTTGTTTTTTAGTCATTTGTTAATTTAATTGCATTTAATTAAACTATATTTGCCATAATATTGATACATGTGTGCTAGCCTGCACTGCATTTGAATTATATTTACTGCTGTTTTAGCTGCTTCTCTGTAAAAAAAAAAAAAAATTCCTAGCTTGTTTCCTGCCATTCCTGTAACTTGTCTAGTCCAGATACAGGCTTACTGTATCCAGGACTGTTTGTAAGCTCCTGAGCCCCCCAAGCCATTCTGTGTGGGAGGGAAGTCTTCTAGCTTATCAGTGGGAGTGGTAAGCACTAGGTAGCATATCTACCACAGGAGGAGAGGTTTCTGGCCCAGAAACTATAGTTTATTGGCCATTTGGGAAACTCTTCCATCTCTTTCAAACTTCTGATTCAAAAGCCTGTGTTTGTGCTTGTTTCCTGCCTTTCCTGTTATTAGTCTAGTCCAGGTACAGATTTGCTGTATCCAGGACTCTTTGTAAGCTTCTGAGCCCCCCCAAGCATTTCTGTGTTGGAGGGAAGCCTTCCAGCTTATCAGTGGGAGTGGTAAGCATCAGGTAGCCTATCTACCATGGGAAGAGTGGGTTTGGCCCATAAATTGTAGTTTATTGGCCGTTTAGGCAGTTTTCCATATCTTTCAACTTGCTGGCTTAAAAACCTTTGTTTGCACTTGTTCCCCACCTTTCCTGTAACTAGTCTAGTCCAGATACAGATTTGCTGTATCTAGGACTCTTTGTAAGCTTCTGAGCCCCCCAAGTCTTTGTGTTGGAGTGCAGCCTTCTAGCTTATCAGTGGGAGTGGTAAGCATTAGGTAGCCTATCTACCACAAGAGGAGTGGTTCCTGGCCCAGAAATTGTAGCTACTGGCCGTTTGGGCAGTTTTTTCCCATCTCTTTCAACTTTCTGGTTTAAAAGCTGCACTTGCGCTGTTTCCCACTTTTCCTGTTACTAGCCTAGTCCAGATACAGAGTTGCTGTATCCAAAACTGTTGGTAAGATTCTGAGCCCCGCAAGCCTTTCTGTGTTGGAGAGAAGCCTTCTAGCTTATCAGTGAGAGTGGTAAGCACTAGGTAGCCTATCTACAACAAGAGGACTGGTTCTGGCCCAGAAATTGTAGTTTATTGGGCGTTTGAGCAGTTTTTTCCATCTCTCTCAACTTTCTGGTTTTAAAGCCCATGTCTGCGCTTGATCCCCACCTTTCCCGTAACTAGTCTAGTCCAGGTACAGATTTGCTGTATCCAGGACTGTTTGTAAGCTTCTGAGCCCCCCAAGCCTTTGTGTTGGAGTGCAGCCTTCTAGCTTATCAGTGGGAGTGGTAAGTACTAGGTAGCCTGACTAGCACAAGAGGAGTGGTTCTTGGCCCAGGAATTGTAGTTTATTGATCATTCAGGAAGTTGTCAATCTCTTTCAACTTTCTGGTTTAAAATCTGTGCTTGTTTCCCATCTTTCCTGTAACTAACCTATGGGAAAGCACTAGAAAACCTTAAACTGATACAAGCCTTCTAGCTTAAAAGAGAGATTTTAGACTGATTGAGTATCAGTTTTCTGTATTTTCTTGCTGTACTTAACTGTTTTCCACCTAAACACTGATTTTTTTCTAGCACTTATTCTGATTTAAAAGCTTGTTTTTTCACATATTGTACTCATTTGACTGCCTGCACTTTTAAAAAGTTTTTTGTTTAAATAAATTCTTTAACTGTTGTAGGCTACACACTAAAATGCCATAGCCTTTTCTGATCGCTTGTAGTCATTTAAAGCTGTTTTAAGTGTACTTTTTACTGTTTTTGCCTTATCTTTTCAAAAAAAAAACAAAACAAAAAAAAATCTTGTTTCCCGCCTTTCTAAGCTAGTATAGTCCAGTTTTCAGGCTAGTGTTGAATTTAGCACTGTGTTACAAGTGTCTGAGTTGCCCATACATGTCTTTATTGTGTGGGAAGGTGACACCTTGCAGCTTGGAGATTTTATCACTTACCTCAATCAAACAACCCCCTTCCTGAAGTTTACCTCTTCCCATAGCTGTACTTCAACCACTTTCTTAGATATGCAGATTTCCAAGGACATCAACAATAACAGAATCACCACTGACCTATTCAGAAAACCAACGAGGGTTAACTTATTACTCCACAGTAAAAGTCTACATCCTACAAAAACCAAGTATAATGTAGTGAAGTCCCAAGGCTATAGATTAGTTAGAATTACCACAGAGATGGAACCATTTTTGAGAAACCTGAACAACTTAGAGAATGGTTTTCTAGTGAGAGGCTATGAAAGTCAGATGTTAAAAAACATCCTGGAACCCATTATAGAACTGAAAAGGACTGAAGCACCTTCACTCAACCTCCCCAGTAGAAAAATGTTAAGTAATCCCACAGAGAATAACAAATGCAAAAATAACTGCATCCTGACATACACTTTGGATTATCAGAGTATCAAAAATATTATTGAAGAAAACTGGGACATTGTCACAGGAAACCCTATTCTGATTAACATCTTAGGTGAAGCCCCATCATTTGTTTATAGGAAGGCCAGGAATATTAGAAGTTTTGTTGAATTTAAACCTAGACCATGTGAGAAAAGAACTAAAAGATGTGAAACTAATTGTTCATTTTGTATATTTATACAGCAAGGTGATAGTTTTTATTGCCCTTATTTAAAGAAGATCATTAAAACCAGTGCAGGGGGTGACTGTAACACTAAAATAGTAATTTACAGGGCACAGTGCAATGAATGTGATGCATTCTATGTGGGCAAGACTGTAAATAAACTCAAGCAAAGGATTTCATGTCATCTGTCAGAAATCCGCTCTGGATGTAAAAATAATGCACTAGCCAAACACCTTTCTCTTCATAAAAGACACACAGGTTTTAAGTTCCAGATCCTGGATCACATAGACATGGGTGATCTTGAAGGACACATCCCGAATATTCTGGAGAAACAGGAACTCATGTGGCAATTAAAGCTGAACTCTTTTAGAAAGCCTGGACTAAACTACTACTGTTCAATTAAAAGTGCACTGGAACTTAGAAAATTGCCACATTGTTTACATGATTAATTGTTATTTTATTTTTTTCTACAAATTGGTTTTAAATACCATTTTAAATCATTTGAAATTTAAGTGTATATTTTGTTTCCATCATCATACATATATTTTTTTTTTATTTTTTCTGGTTCTCCTTTTTTTTTTTTTTTCCACTTTATTCAAAATGATGGTAATAACAAAACTAACTAATTATACAATTATATAGGTTTTTAGGGTTCTTGTACACAGACCTGAAGAAGTCTAGAAGGACGAAAGCGATCTTTGTTAACAATAGGTTATGAAAATAGAAACTGATTTTTACATGCAAAATGTATATGTGTATATTTATATATAATTTTTGATCGCAAAATGAACTAAGGTTGATATATTTCCAGCCATGTAGTATATTGCCTTGTATAAAATCACAGACTTAATAATTTGGTTAAATAAGATGTACCATTAAAGTACATTAGAGCTATATATTATTATGACAGCTACTAGGCAGGGCAGGACCAGCTCGAATGTCACACTGATGGGGGAAGGGATGTGAATTTAACATGTGTACCAATAACACTTTGTTTTACAGCACAATAAACCACTCCCATGCCTGATAAAAAGTATATATATATTTAGAAAGCTTGTGAGGAAATTATTACTCTATTTTTGTTTTACTTGGATCGCTTGTCTGTGTACTTAATAAAGGATTTTCGACTGGAAACAGACTGCCTGCCTTGCTTGGATTACTTTCGAATACTTAGTAATGCTGTAGAATTATATATTTTCTATTATTACTTTTTGACTTGACGAGTTTACATTCGCTACTTCTACTACTATTGTCTGATCTGATTAATATACAGTGATTAACTAGAAATATATGGACTGAAACTCTTCCACACAGAGAAGTTTCTTACACTGTTTTGTTTTTAGACCCACTACACTTTAGTGGGTTGTTTTGAGACTTCGGGGATACCACGGAGATTACTTGTTTTTTCTGGATTAGATGCATACAGTATAACATCACAACAAATAATGCAATTTTCTCCTCCCTGCCTTCCCCTTATAGCCTCGAATATCAGTTTTTTCAGATTTTTTTTCCTGCCAGTCGCTCATTATACATAGCAAACAGCAGTGGGAACAGGGGGTAACCCTGTCTTTTGCCACTGCATACCCTTACTTTTTCTGAGAAATTCCCCCCATATTTTGTTCTTGCCTCAAATCCTTCATAGATTCAGAATATCATATCTATCCAGCTTCTAGAAAATTAATTTATTTCCTTCAAAGTACATTTAAGAAATCCACAGCTAATCCTGATCAAAGATCTTGTCCACATCCAAGTCTATCAACACCAAACTTCTCTCATTGTCCTCAACGTTACTTTGAATAATCAATGTTCTACTAATATTTATTTATTTATTGATGTTTGTTTACTGGGAAAGTTCACTCGGCCAGGAAAGCCCATTTTCAGTGGAAGCCCAGGGAGAAAAACTCCAAGGTTACAATAACACTAACATGACATTTCAAAAAGTTTCAAGCAATTTAAAGAAAACAAAGATTCAAACAATTTAAAGAAAACAAAATCCAAAAAGCTTCATAAAGAAGTCAACAGCTCCACGTTACAAGAACACTTACATGTGGTTTTGAAATATGTTACAAATACAGAAGAAGAAAGTTACATAAAGAAATCATCAATAATTTGTATGATGTATATAAACTAGGTAATTCCTAAAGCTGAAAGAAGGAATGAATGAGATAAAAGATAGATATAGTACAGAAGATCACATCTAGGCATTAAAAGCAGAGAGGATGAGCTGGGTATTAAAGGGTTTATTATGGGTTATCAAAAAGAAAAACAGTGATGAGAGCAAGGAGTTAGAATAGATGCAAGTTTATGTTTAAAAGGTAGAAATCAAGTAATGGCAGAAGGGGCATTTGAGCAGTCACATGTCCAATTGGAGAGGAGATGATTATGCAGTGCAGTTTTGAAGTTAGAGGGGATTTGTTTGATGTGAATACATGAGGGTAAGTTATTCCATATTCTGGCTATGATCCAAGAGTATAGTAATTTGCCTGCAGGTAAATTGGGTTTGTGAATTTGGAGTAAGTATTGCTGTTCTGATCCCAGTGGCCTAGGGTGGGCTGTAAGGGGTAAGTAAGGAGCTAAGGGCAGGGCAGTCCTGTGGTTTGTGAATAAACTAATAGGTTGTTGTTGTGTCTTTCGGCTTATCCCGTTTAGGGGTTGCCACAGCGGAACTCCGGTCCGCTAATGTTTGGTAGTGGATTTTTATGTGCCAAGTTACCAGCCCTGACGCACAACCTTCAACGAAGGCACGCCCATTCACACATGCCTCCACACAGAAGACGCTCTAGCTGAGAATCGAACGGGACAACGTCTTGCTGTGAGGCAACAATGCTACTGCAGCACCAAGGTAATGGGGGAATTCTAGCCATTGAAATTTCCTTAGGGAGATACAGTGATGGGTAGAATGGTGACTATTTGTAGCAAATTTAGCAATCTTGTTGTAACAACATTCTAGTTGGCTAGTAATGATACACCATAAGTTAAAGAAGGTAGCAAGTAAGAGAGAACTAATGCTTGTTTAGTTGGTGAGGAGAGGAACATGTTGTGTCTGTATAGTAATCCTAGTTTTTTGTGCATATTATTAATATTACTTTGGATGTGCAAATTGAACTTTAGGTTTTCATTGATTACAACTCCTAACAATTTGGTATTGGTTACTAGCTCAATTTTGGTAGAGTTAAACAAGAATATATTAAAGTCTGCTTTGTTGATAGCTGTATTTCTTTTGGGGGTAAAGAGCATGAGTTTATTTTTGTTTTTTTTTTGGCATTTAAAAGAAGATGGTTTTTGTGGAGCTAAGATTCCACAGTTGAGAATGTTGCTTGGGTAGTTTGTTGTAAAATATCAATGATGGGAGCAAAGCAGACTATAGTCGAGTCATCTGCATACTGGACTAGGGAGTCATTTGGAATAGCTTGGTGAAGATTGTTTATAAATATGTTAAACAGAAGAGGGTCTAGAATTGAGCTTTGTGGAATGCCTTTTGGGTTATGAAGGTAAGGGGGAAATAGAGTTTTGCCATTTAACAGCATTTAACTATTAGAGAGATAGCTTTTGAACAAGTTAAATGACTGGGTAGATAATCCTATACTGGAGAGATGGGAAAGGAGGATGGAGTGAGAGATGGTGTCAAATGCTTTTGAAAAGTTCAGGAAGAGTGCTGATACTGTGTGACCTGAGTCTCAGGCTTTGTTGACTATATCTAAGAAGGAGATTAGAGAAGTAGATCTGCTGTGACCAATGCGGGATCCATGCTGGGTTGGGGAGATGATTTTATTGTTTAGAAGGTAATGGATAAGTTGTTTTTAGACACATTTTTCAAGGATTTTGGAGTTGGGAGAAAGTATATCAATGGGTCGTAAATTAGAGATATCGGTGGATGTGCTGCCTTTGTGAAGGGGCAAGATGATGGCTTTTTCCCAAAGGCACAGGGCATAGACCTTGGATAGACCTGTTAATAAGAATACTAATATGGTAGGCTACTGCATAAGCAGCAATCTTAAGAAATTTGACAGGAACTCTATCGGCTGAGTTAGAACAAGGTTTTATATTTTGGAGGAGTTTTCTGATGTAGGAATTAGAGATGAGGGACAGATTCAGTTCTAATTGGGGGGATTGTTGAGTGCAGTTTTGTGGGAGGTATTTGGGAGATTGTAATGCAGGGGGGAGGAGAGGAGGGTGTAGGGATGCAATTATTTGGGAGGGATGAAGAAAAGGAAGCAGTAATATTGGCTGTAATATCAATAAAGTAGGAGTTAAAAGTGGAGGCAATTTGTTCAGGTGGCATGCTAGGGTATGGGCAGGGGTTGGATTTGCTGCCAGGGTTTAGGAGATTATTGATAGAAGACCAGAAGATTTTGGGATTGTTTTTTCCTATTTGTCTGTAGCTTCCAGAAGTATTGTTGCTCATCTTTACAGATAAGTTTTTTAGCTTGGTTTCGGAGCTGTTTATAAAGAATAAGATCATAAGGATTCTCAGATTTAAGCCAGTGCTTCCAGGCTTTGTCCCTGTTTTTCATGATTTCTGTGGTAGTTTTTGATAGCCAGGGGGCATGGTTGTTTTTTATTCTTTTGGCTCTAGCAGGAGCTAGGCAATGCAAAATGTTTAGAAAGGCGCTATTAAAGCAGAGAAGAACATCATCTAGTGGAAGAGTTTTAAGGCTGTTCTAGTTGTAGCTATTCACTATACTGTTAAAAGTATGGGGCAAAAGTTTGATAGGCTTTGCATTAGTTTGATATTATGGGCTTTTGGGAGGAATGAGCGGGTATGAATAGCATAGATAGGCAGGTAGTCACTAAAGAATTTTGACATGGTGCTGGATGTTAAGTATTTAGATGGGTCTGAGACCAGAATCCAGACTAATATTGATCCTTTGTTGGTTTTATTGTTGAATCTGGTAGTAATAGTGATTAGCTGGGTAAAGTGAAATAAATTTATGCTGGAGGGTGATTGGAGGAAGTGGAAGCCCAATCAATATTCATGTCGCCTAGTATAATTGTTTCATTTTTATAGTAAGGAAAATTCAGGACAGAATATCTTCTAATACTGGAATATTATTACCTGGGGGATGTATATGATTATAATACAAAGTTTTTTAGAGTCACTGATTTCCAGAAAGGAGATTAGAATTTCAGCATTTTAAAATTGCAGAATTGAGTCAGTAAATGGTGATATATTGAATGAAGTGGGGTAAATGATGCTTACACCACCTCATTTTTTTAATTCTGCCTATCTGCCCTAATTACACTATAGTTAGGTGGAAGAAACTGAGTCATGTAGAGAGGGTTTTAACAAAGTCTCAGTAGCAGCTAGGATATCAGTACTGTTTTGAGTGAGGCAGGCATGAAACTCAGAGGTTTTATTGCATATGCTCTGAAAGCTTATAGTAGTTATATGCAGAGCTTTTGAGTGTTTAGTGGAGTTATAATGTGAAGATAGGAGAGTGGTTGGGGGCCCAGGGTTAGAGTGAATGTCACCAGAACATATGAGGGAAGAAAAGGTATGGTAGAGCTTGCATGTAGAGTGTGAGAGCTTAGAGAGTATGTAGAGAGGAAGGTGGTATTGAATATTAGGTTTATAATTTAGGGAATAGTTGGTGGAGAGAATGAGGGGTTTGGCACAGAGAAGAGGAGTTATACAGTATAGGCTTGGGCTAATGTTAGAATAAGAAAAGAAGTTGGAACCTGTATGTAGAGTTATGAAGTTTGTTCTGGTAGATAGAGAGTTCAGGCTTAGTGCTGTAAAGAGTTTAAGCAGTAGAAGACATGCAGTTAGAAGCAAAAGGTGTATTATGTGTAGGATAGAAGAAGGCATCGTGTTAAGAACAGTGCTAGGGAGGGGAGTGAATTCAAGTTGTTAGAAAGGAAGAGGGGAGTGATAATTGGATAATGAGTGAGTAGGTATGTCCAACAGTAAATGGGTGTGGCTATGAGAATATAAGTGTAATGAAAGTGAAGGTGGATGGGAATGGGGGTAGGGCAGGGGAGCAAAGTGAGCCCGAAGCAAAGCGAAAAGTGAACAAAACAGGGCTACACCTTGTTCAAGGCTAAGCACAGAAAAACAATCTGTAAGCAGCTACAGTATGCATTGAGGTCTTGTATTATAACAGTTAATATAAGCAGTGCTTTACAGACCAAGCTGAGCTAAAAAGCGGGTTCTAAAGAGAAAAATGGATAAAATAGAAAAGTTGGAAGGTTAGGCAAAAGAGTACAGAGAATCCAAACTGGTGAGGGGATCCCCGGTGATCCACAACAGATTAATTATGGCGAGCAGAACATTAAAAGTTAAATAAGAAAGTATACAAGGAATGGCATGGTAGTTAAATGTATACACATACATAAAATCAATTACAGTGGGTAGATTGAATGCCAGGTTCTGCTGTCTGCAAGAACACTTCTGGAGTGAAGTATATCAGTGGGTTAGATCGTTTCAGGTTGAAAGACCATGCCGTTGTTTGTCCGGTGGGTAAGTAGATGGGTTTTAGCACCTGGGAATGAAAAGGGGAGCTCAAGGAGGTAATTTTAAGCAAGCAGGAGCTAATGTCTATCAATGAAGTGCTGTAGAGAGCAATAAGTGGGAACTGGTAACCTGCGGTTAGCCACACAGTGATATTACTTAGAAAGGAACAGTTCTAGTGCAGTTAACAGTAGAGAAGAAAAAGAAAGAAAGGAAGCAGTCAGAAATAGGCTAGATAGATCATAAGTTGTAACTAGTGCATTTACTGATAGTTATTTGCAACATAGCATAAGTGTTTAGGTGAAAATGCAGTGAAGTTTTTAACTAGATTGTTTAATGAAATCTTGGAAAGTAAGAGGATGCCTGAGGAATGGAGAAAAGGTGTTTTGGTACCGATTTTTAAAAATAAGGGTGATGTCCAGAGCTGTAGTAACTACAGAGGGATTAAATTGATCAGTCACAGCATGAAGTTATGGGAAAGAGTAGTGGAAGCTAGGTTAAGAAGGGAGGTGATGATTAGTGATCAGCAGTATGGTTTCATGCCAGGAAAGAGCACTACAGATGTGATGTTTGCTCTGAGAGTGTTGATGGAGAAGTACAGAGAAGGTCAGAAGGAGTTGCATTGTGTCTTTGTGGACTTAGAGAAAGCATATTACAGGGTGCCTAGAGAGGAGTTGTGGTATTGTATGAGGAAGTCGGGAGTGTCAGAGAAGTATGTAAGAGTGGTCCAGGATATATACGAGGGTAGTGTGATAGCAGTGAGGTCTGCGGTGGGAGTGACGGGTGCGTTTATGGTGGTGGTGGGATTATATCAAGGATCAGCTCTGAGCCTTTTCTTATTTGCAGTGGGGATGGACAGGTTGACAGACGAGATCAGACAGGAGTCCTCACTGACTATGATGTTTGCAGATGTCATTGTGATCTGTAGTGAGAGTAGGGAACAGGTAGAGGAGACCCTGGAGAGGTGGAGATATGCTCTAGAGAGAAGAGGAATGAAGGTCAGCAGGACTAAGAAAGAATATATGTGTGCGAATGAGAGGGAGGATAAAGGAGTGGTGAGGATGCAGGGAGTAGAGGTGGCAAAGTTGGATGAGTTTAAATACTTGGGATCAACAGTTCAGAGTAATGGTGAGTGTGGAAGTGAGGTGAAGAAGAGAGTACAGGCAGGATGGAGAGGGTGGAGAAGAGTGTCAGGAGTGATTTGTGACAGACAAGTACCAGTAAGAGTGAAAGGGAAGGTCTACAAGAGGGTAGTGAAACCAGCTATGTTATATGGGTTGGAGACAGTGGCATTGACTAAAAGGCAGGAGTCAGAGCTGGACATGGCAGAGTTAAAGATGTTAAGATTTGCACTGGGTGTGGCGAGAGTGGACAGGATTAGGAATAAGTATATTAGAGGGTCAGCCCAGGTTGGAAAGTTTGGAGACAAAGCCAGAGAGGCAAGATTACATTGGCTTGGACATGTGCTGAGGAGGGATGCAGAGTATATTGGGAAAAAGATGCTAAGGATGAAGCTGCCAGGTAACAGGAAAAGAGGAAGGCCTAAGATAAGGTTTATAGATGTGGTGAGAGAGGACATGCAGGTGGTTGGTGTGACAGAGCCAGATGCAGAGGACAGGAAGAAATGGAAACAGATGATACACTGTGGTGACCCCTAACGGGAGCAGCCAAAAGAAGAAGAAGATTTGCAACATAGCATCACAATTTATTCAGCGAGAAATCTGCATACAATAAGGCACTCTGTATTAGTCAGTGTAGTGTACTTATTATTAACACAAAGACAACAAATTGTTATATAAGGCATATATATATATATATATATATATATATATATATATATATATATATATATATATATATATATATATATATATACTACAATGTCAATTCAGCCAGTATGGAACTTTCATAAGTAACTCAGTAAGTAAAGCTAGTAGAAACAGAAACAAACAAACAAGACTAACCAGGTAGCTATCACATCCTTACCTCCTAGTTTCCAAAACTCATTCAGGAATCCATCCATTATTGGTGTCTTCTCAATCTTTTATGTGCAATGGCCCCTCCTCCATCCTTATCTGTTAGCCTCAACAACTCCAATCCATGCAAGTATTCTCTCATTTCATCTGCCTTTCTGTCAACCTTACCATCATTATGAAACACATTTGTATAATATTCTTCTAAGATTTGGAATATTTTACTCAGGTTCCTTCCTAGTTTCCCCATTCTCTGGTCCCAAACTGGGTTATTATTCGATCAACCTTTTGTTATGTAACTTATTTAGCCAATTTTTTTTTTACCTTTAGATAAGAGTTAAAAAATGTCTGCTATAGCATTGCCAGCTTATTTTCATTTACTGTCTGTAAATCAATAAACACAATGTCTGTACTAACACCACTCACAGAAACATACTACTCTCTGTAAATATTGTATTATCTGTTCCTTTGCCACATTTACCCTTAATTCCTTTATCACATCTTCTTCCCCCTTGACTTCTCCTTGCAACATTTCAAGATTTTTCAACCATTTTCTAAAGCTAAGATAAGAAGCTTTCCAAATATCTGCTACTAGTCTTTCAGTGTTAGTCCTTACCTCTACATTACACCCATCCTATCCTATTTTTTCTTCCAGTTCAGCTTCTAAACTCTTCACTCTGTTTAATTCTTCCTTTCCCTCGCTTGCATTTCAAATTGCTCTCTCTTAAGGAGGTAGATTGTAAATATCCATTGCCTATCTTTATATTTACTAAGTTCTTCCCTTACAGTCAGTTGTATTGGAGTATGGTCAGATAATGTTAATGGGTGAGTCACAACTTCACAGATACCATCCCTATATTCTTTTATTATGTAACCTTTATCCATAGCTTCATAGTTGCGTATTGGCTAACTGCCCTTGTGGGTCATTTTAAGCATAGCCAATTACTCCATGTGAGAATCGAACCTGCACCCTGTGTTTGTAAGGTAAACACCTTGACCATTATGCTGACCTCCCACCAACCTTACTCAACTCCTACATTTCCCAAAATATTATGTATAGCTGTTCTGCAGAGGATCATTTCATAACACGGCATGTAATCCAAACATGGCCATATACTTATCCAAAGACTTCCCATCTGTTGATATCCTTATAGCTCTTGACCCTGCTGAGTCATATTGCTTGTGAGTTACTACATTCCAATTACCTATGTTCAATAACATTCTCTTAAAGCTAGCAAATATATCCCCAAATATGGAGTTCATTTCCTTAATAGTAGTTTTGGCAAAAACATGAATGGTAAACTGCCCATATTTGCAATAAAGTAAATAATACGTTTCAGTAATACCACACAACAAGCATTTGTTTCAAGGGAGAAAGCTCCTGTATCCCACCCCTTAACTTACAGATTGCTGCCTCTCAGAAACAGGAAAATATACTTTAAAGTATATATTTCATTAGAGCTCTTGTCATTCTCTAGGATTCAGTAAAACTGCCATAAACTCATTGAAACAGATTGATAACTGGTCCATCTGGCACCCTGGCAGTCCCCAGACTGGTACTCCTCTCATCTCGAAGATGAGGACTAAAAACAAAAAAGTATTCCCAAACAGAGAACCACAAAAAAGTCTAAGCTACAAAATTGCAGCAATATGACTCACAGCTGCTTAACTGAATGCCAGCACTTCACTTGTACCCCATCAACAGTGGCTAATCATGACCCCCAATATCTTCCACCTAGGGTACCCATGCCTCCTTCGGCTCACTTTTATTATGGGTCTGCATTGAGGTCAGCAGGCTAGCAGAAATTACGTCTTTAAGGAAACACAATGCATCAAAAATGTATGAACAAATAGTTTTTGCTGTGATGCATATCAAGCCCTTGAAAAGTAACCTGCCCTCACTTTGCAAATAAATAATTTTAAAAACTTAAGTATGAGTACTAGAAATCTTCATATTCTGCATAACAGTAAAAAATACTTATTTACAAATACTGAGAAATACGGTAACATGGTTTATAGTTAGGTTAACTTCCAGGGGATTCTGAAATATCCCTTGGAGATATTCAGAATAGTAATGGAAATACTAGACAAGTCTCTTACAAATCTGATTAATGTTTCCATTTTAGTGGAATGGGATCAGTCCATACTGAAGCAAAGTTTCCCATTCAGCATGCCAGAGATTGGGACATTCCTTCACTACATAATGGCTTAGCTCTAACAATCATATTTCTTCGTTAAAAGGCATGGGGTCTGGGAATAAAGATGAGTGAGGAGCGCACAGTGATTTAGGATATTGCTGATATCACAGAAAGATGCTCCAGTGAAAAAAGGCAGTGAAACATGAATGTGTCCAGGTATAGGTTGTTCAGCAGTGACATGAGAGAGAAAGAGAGAGAGAAATGGAGGTGGACAGGAAAACTAAATAAAAGAGGGCATCAGATGTGAGGTCAGAGAAGGGGACAAATACCAAATGAAAAAACAGGAAAGGGAGCAGGATGCATCCTCTGGTAAGTGCCTTGGTAGTTAGAATAATAGAAGGGGGTGAGAGAGCTGGTAGATCCATAGAGAGTACTGTTACCTCAGATACATCAATGAAGTTGGAGGATGAGAAGACAATGGACTGAAGGGAGAATAAAGGAGCAGTGTAAGAGGAAAAAAAGTTGATACTGCTGCAGGATTTCACTCTTCTATGAGCAGACTGAGAGATTTCAAATCCCACTGTAGAAAGTGAGTATGAGGGAGCTTGAGCTCTTGGACCACGAGGGGTTCAGCCATCTAGTACAGGACTGTAACTGAAGTTATACCATTCTGAATGTGGTCTCAGCCAGTGCAGAGGAAACTGTGGTGTCCAGGGTAAAGTACCATTAGTAAAAACCTATCATACCACTGTGTGGTTAAGAGTATGAGGAAAGGTAAGACTAGAAACTCAGTGGTGTGGGGTCACAGGTGAGCAGATTATATTGAGCTTGAAAGATGGTCAAGGATTAGTTAGGAGACCAGGAACAAACATGGGGAGTAAAAGAGATACTGGAATTCATCTGGAATGGAGTACTTAGAGTTATGGATAAGTGGGATAAGAACAGACAAAAAGGGGGAAAGACAAGAAAGAAAAATGTGTCCAACTAATCCAGCAATTAAAGCAGAGCATGAGGCACATTTCAAGGAGAGCAGAAAAAGGACAACAAAGGTGCAGAGACCAGCAGAGATGCAAAATGAAGGAGAGTTGGCAAAATGTGTTAGGGAAAGGAACAATAGCTTTATGTGCATGGAAGAATGCAGGAATGGGAGTAAAGAATGGTAAAACCAAATGTACTAAATAAGTAATTTGCTTCATTCTCTACAAAGGAAAAGAAAGCAAGGGTTGGGTGCCATGCTGGGAACAAGTTAGGGCAGAATGGGGGAGAACAGTGGCAGACACAAAATGGAGACACAGAAGTTGATATGGAACTGCCTTCTCTCAGTGAAGACAAAGCAAGATACCCAATTGGCTATCTCGCAGAATTAGAAATTAAGAAATTTGGCCAGTTTGCTGGAAGTTCCATAAGAGCTCTAATCACTGACCAGTGCATGGTTCCTTTGCATAAGAGGGAATGGGTAAAAATCTGTGCAACTATAGACCTGTTTAACAGTAGTGATAAGGAAAGTCATAGTGAGTGAATATGAGGGGAATAATGATAATATTCTTGCAGGATAAGAGTATCTATGGCAGCAACCAGTCTGAGTCTATGACTAGAAGGGTCTGTTAGTCAATCCTGATCCAGTTTTATAACTGGGTTACAATTCAGCTTACCGAAAGACTACCAGTAGATATCACCTATGTAGCCATCCACTTGGACGATAGCAATGGCTGACATGAAGGATAAAGGGATTGGGGGGAAGGACCTAGACTGAGCAAATGGAGAGCTATGTGATAGAATTGTAGGACTCTGATGAAAGAAACAATGTCAGAAACAAGGGTAGTTACTAGTGGAGTGCTATGTGGGTATATTTGTTTCAGAGAGATTTGAAGGGAAACAGAACAGGGTCAGTCTCTTCACTCATAACACAACGTTAATGGCAGCAAGAAATGCTGGGAGAGGAGTCTAGAAAGGACTTGGAAACATTCATTAAGTGGGCAAACAGGAGGCTGTTAAGTTTTAGTGCAAACAAATACAAAGGACTGAACTTGGTCCATAACAAACCTGATGTAACTTATCATTTGGGGAGAATAGAACTGAAGGTGACAGGGTCAGAAAAGGATATTGAGTATTGTCACATCAGGAATAGGTCTCCATGAACATGAGAAATTTAGAGGCTCAAATAGAATGTGGGGGTACATTCTCAAAGTGGGAAGGTCCCAGAAGCAAAGATATGACATTGAACACTGTATGCAATTCTAGAGGCTATACAAGGAAAGGGATATCAGAATACTGAAATGAGTCTAGACAAGAGCCACTAGAAAGGTGCATGGGATCAGAAGAAAGATCAGAGGCTAAAGGAGCAAGAGCTCTTCATAAAGGATACCAGACAAAATGAGTATGACATAATTTTGGTGCATAAGATTATATCACTGAGGCATAAAGTAGTCATTCTGAATAAGGAGGACAAAAGAAGAAGAAAGGGGCATAGGCTGCATATTGTATGGACTAAATACTCCCTAGATCTGTGGAAATGCTTCTTCTTGGTGAGTGTTGTGGACTCATGGAATAGACAGCTATATATGAAATGGAAAAAGAACCAAAAGAGTATTCAAGAGGACGTGAGGCTGATGGATGAAATATAAGAGGAAAGGTATGGACAGAAGAGAGGAATTATGTTACTATGCTTAAAGGTCAGAATAGATATGCTTTTTTTTCTATCAGGTTAATTGAATACTATAAAAAGATGTTCAAATTCCAGCAGCTTGTATTTGGTACAATACATGAATAGGAATAAAAACCACCTGTCACCGAGTGCAGCTGAAAAAGGTGAAGCAGAAAGATCTTCGACAGTCCATATGATTTTCAAAATCCTCATTTATCAATGACACATCTCCAGAGTTTTATAATTCTATTGCAAGGTGAGCCTAATAAAAGATTTTACCAGTAGAATGCTTGATAACACAGAAAAACACAAATGACTGGAATAAAAGCACACCTGGAGAAAGTTTCTGTTTATTCACTAGCTAAACATCAAATTGATAGAAATCCCTCCACTGCTAAGGTATAATAACATAAGATAATATGTTATGATATGTATGTTTGGAAAAGAGCTGAAGCTAGCTGACTTCCAGATGAGATAGGCCAACATGTGTAGCTAAACTGCAGGTATACGAACTAAATACTTAACACTTTGATGTAAAAATGTTAATTAAGAGATGATGCAGTACAAGTAAATTTTTTATCCTACTCACAGACCTTCATAAAATATTAACTGTTGCACAAAAATATAAAATACTAAGTTGCAAAAACTAACTATATGAAACTAATAGGAAGTATACATGTGTATAATTCATGGTTATGGTGTTTGGTTTTATTATATACTCATTTATTTTATGGATTTGGTCAATTAGGCTTCACTTTCATGATCAATGTAAACCCAGGATAACTCACTCCTTAATCATGTATTAAGGCTATAATAAATGGTAGGTACATCTCAGCATACGGCTATAGAGTGGAGAGTCTTCAGAATATTTTCCTGGAGGATCAAAATCATTTCTGGATGCAGAACAGGCTAAAAAGGAAATACAAAAGTTGGCCCAACAGGAGATGAGACATCAAGCAGAAGGAATCTCTGTCTCTCATTCTTCTGATAATAAAGTACATGGAGAGACTCTGCTAGTGAGTTTTTGTTCCACTGTTACAAATAAAAAAGCTTGAGAGACAGAGAAAAACATAGAAGTTGACCAGAGGAAACAGGAGTACCTGGGAGTTGAATCAGAGTCTGGTGTTCCAAAGTGGGCAGAAAGAGGATCAGCAACACAGAAATTAGTGAATAAATGTGAGTATGCAAAGTATAAATCACATTTGTGAAATGCAGTTGCATAAGGTGGAAAGAGTGGACTTTTGCTGACTTTGTTAAAGTTGTGGGGAACTAAAAAGCATTTGCCTCACTTCATGTCGTTCTTGTTTTAAGGATACTGAGGGAAAGGGAAGGAGACAGAAAAGTCTAATTCTAAGACAGTTTCTGTGACATTATTTATATGAAGGTTTTCATGGTATGGATTGCATGTTTTATAATGAAGTATTTTTAATTGTTCTTGTATGTGATAAAGTTAGTAAAGTAAACAGATGCCTTTTTCTTTTCTCTTCTTACTTCTTTAGTTTTAAGAAATTTAGGCATTACAGTGCAAAAAGAGAAGAAAATCTAGGACAGTTGCATGTTTAAGTTAATAGGCTGTAATCCTGGGTTGTTGAGGTGAGGGTTTTGGTGTAAAAGTTCACAGATCATAATATATAGAGTTGATATGTTTCACAGGATAGAAAGAAGTAAATATGACAACACCAAATATAATAAAATGTTTTCTTTTGGCAAGAAATGTTTCAACTTGCATTTCATATTGCAGCAGAGGATTACATTTTTCTTTTTTCTCTTAGGCTTCCATGGAGCCAAGCTGATTATAGTGGTCTATATCAGTTCAATGAAACAGCACCTCATCGAATACAACAATCTCGAACTTCTAACCACGAAATCTAAAAACATCGAAAGCTCAGAACAGTGAATTTTTTCCCTGGGAAAAAATTCACTGTTCCTAGAAACACACACACAACACAAGCACACCAAAAAAAACAGCAATCCACACACATACACTTAAAATCCTACATCTAACCCTACACTAAACTGTACATACAGTACTATCTATCCACTATCCTTAATCCAAACCCTAACCCTAAGGTCTGTCATTATCACATACTCACCTCACCCGCACGCTAACCCTAACTCACATACCACGCCCTAACCCTAAAGTCTATCACTATCGCACACTCACCTCACCCGCACCCTAACCCTAACTCACATACCCCATCCTAACCCTAAAGTCTGTCACTATTGCACACTCACCTCACCCATGCCCTAACTCACATACCCCACCCTAGCTCTAAAGTCTATCACTATCGTACACTCACCTCACCTGCACCCTAACCCTAACTCACATACCCCGCCCTAACCCTAAAGTCCACACAATCGCACACTTACCTGAATCCAACCCGTAACTTTCCACCACAGTGCTGAAAAAATTGAAGCCACAGAAACAAACAACCAAATTCTTTCCCTAGGAAAAAAAAAAATCCGGTTATCTGCAGCTTCTCTAAGCGTTCACTGTTTTCGGGTCAATAAACATGCAAGTTGCTTTCACATCTGGGAGGGGAATAAAGATAAAAAAATCAGTGCCAATTAGAGTAAGTAGAAGCATAGGCAATAACATGGGTCTTAGCATATATAACCTCAATTTCAAGTTAATTAGGTCTCTATTAGCAGCTGTCTGTTTGGGACAAATGCTGTTATTATGAGGTTTAAACTTCATTATTTGAAGATATACATAGTTATGTGTGTTTGTATTAAATTAATGTGTGTTTGTATTAAATTAACATGTTACAGGGGAATTCTCAGGATGTGTTTGTTTTTTGTTTGATTTCTTGTAAAATGTGACATGGCTTCCAATGTTGATGACAAGAAAAAAACTGTATAAAGGATTAATCTGCCAAACATTTGTGGATGCATGTTTCACAGTAGCTGGGAATAGACATTTTTAAAAGCTGTTATATATTTATATATATATATATATATATATATATATATACATATATATATATATATATATATATATATATATATATAAAAATATATATATATATATATATATATATATATATATAATTTTATATATATATATATATATATATATATATAATTTTATATATATATATATATATATATATATATATGGGTTCACATCAGAATCTTGAAATCCTAAAACCTCGAAATTCATATGGTCACTTGCTACCCTGTAGAAACATTTAAATAGCTGGGGGGGGTTGTATTTGTTTTGGAATTTCGATATTTCGAAACATCGATCATATGATCTTGATCATGTGACATTCAATGTTTCAGAATTTTGAGATTCTGAAGTGAATCTATATATATATATATATATATATATATATATATATATATATATAATAGGTGGGAATGGTGACGTAATGGTGACACTTTCCATAGTATCTTGTTGTGTGAATCGTCTCACATGTGTAGGCAGAAATGTAAAGTGCAAATAGCAATGCTAAAAGAGATACAGTTGGAAAAAATGAGCATGTGAATTTGATAAAGAGAGGATTTCAGGATAGATATTCAGCAGAATATCAGGGACTAAGGAAAACAGGAGTATTTATATTAATTGCTAAAGGAGCTCCTATAGTGATAGGATAGTGACAGGAGAGGGGGAAAAAGATAAAAATGGCAGATGTGTGGTAGTACGGGGTTACTGGCAAGGGATGAAGACTATGCTGACATGTATTTATACTCCATCTAAAACTGCTACTATGGAGCTTAAAAATATATTTTTGAAAGTTAATCACCTTTCAGCAGGGAATATTATTATAAGTAGGGAACAGAATTTGTCTTGCAGCAACAAGGATATATCTGGGAGGCCTAGAAGAGAAAATATTACAAAAGATGGTAGATTTCTAAAAAAAAATTATGAAAATATTTGGTCTGAAAGAAGTGAATTCAGTAGTAGGAACTCAGAGAGAATTTACATATTATTTCCCAAGGTGCAACAACTGGGCCAGACTAGACAGAAATTGTATTTCACAGGATCATGCACATTTAATTGAGAACTTTGACATACATCCAATAACTATTTCAAATCATGCACCAAAAATTACTACCATAAAAATGCAGAGTAATGGAGTAAAGATAAGAAACTGGTGCATCCCAACCTACCTGTTAAAAACAGAGGAATTTAAGGAATGGGTAATGGAAATTATTTAGGAGATATTAGGGAAAATAGAAATCAATCCAGAAATTATAACTAGTGAGTGGAATAAAATGAAAGTGGAGTTTAAAAATAAGAAATAAAAGAAAAGGAGATCTGGTTAAGAAGTAACCTTTTGCCCTAGCATTTCCTCACTTGTTTCCCTCTATAAGTCCCCTCGATCCCTCAGAAGCTCTGACCAATGTCACTTGCAAATTCACAAACCTAAAAAATCTATTGGACAGGATCTCTACAGCTGCTTCCCTGCTCTTGCATGGAGCAAACTCCCAATGAACCTTAGAAACACTTCCTACATCCACGAATTCAAGAAAACTCTCAAAAGGTACCTTACTAGCACATGGATTTGCCTCTGTAATCATCCCACATGAACTCACCCCTTTCTCTATCACTATCCTTTCTATTCCTCCCTTTCCTACTACCATAACTCACTTCACTGCTCTGTATTGTACAATTATCCTCTGAAGATAACCCAATGTGTTATGTAACTTCATTCAAAAGTTTTATTATATATTTCTTTGCTATGTTTTTTCTTCAGTGTTATAATGCCTCTTACTATATTGTACTGTGGCACTTTATCTATATTGGCTTAACTGTTTTATTATAACTGTTTCACTGTATTTGTCTTCAGTTTTGTAAATTTTCTTGCTCGTACTGTGGAGCTTTTCTCCCTGGGCCTCCATTGAAAAAGAGCTTTTGCTCAGATGGACTATCCTGGTCAACAAATGTCAAATAAATAAATAAATAAATAAATAAGATCTGGAAGGTTTTGTTTAACAGTATTTTAAAAGGAGGGGAGGTGCCAACATCCTGGAAAAAATGCTGAGATGGTAAAGAGCCATCAGATCCAGCTTCATATGGGCCCATTCAATTTTAAACCATGATTATAAAGTTTTATGTCTATAATGGCTAAAAGAATGACAAAGATAGTGTCAAAATTGACAGATATGGACCAGTGTGGTTTTGTGGAGGTGAGACAAGCATTTGACAACATTAATAGAACAATGATGATCCAGAGGGAAGCAGAATGCATACCTCTCAGCTGTATAGATTTTCACATAATGTCCACATTTTTGCCTCATATTTTGGTCCATTTTTCAGAAAATTGTGGTTTTCTAGCAAACCATTGAATATTGAAAACAGAAAATAATGGCGGATGTTTGAGTTTCAGACTCCATACCCTAAGTAAAATTCATGCTAATTCAAACCCTGTTATTCTGGTTTGAAAATGCAATACTTAAAAATTGGCCCTATTTCTCCTTTGTTCCCCCATTATTTATGGCTTTATCCATATTTCTTGCTCTAAGAGGTTGAGAGGTATGGCAGAATGTAAGAAAATACTGCCACTGTTAGTGGGTTGGATCTTGATGCAGAAAAAGTATTCAACAGAGTAAGCTGAAATTTTATGAGTAGGACAATGGAAGCATTTTCATTGCCTGAAACAATAATATGGTTAATTAGAAGGTTATTTGAGGGTGTGACAATAGGAGGTACTGTCAAGCACAGCTAGCCAGAATTTTGTAAATAATTATATGTCATTTGTGAATATAAAACTGATTTATACAAAATCATGTTGTTACAAATGTATTAGAACTTGTATGTCGTGTATATCAAACTGATTTGTACAGACATTTGCGTTGAAAGTGTATTTGTAAAGTGCTTCTGTTTCAAATGTATCCACAGTGTGCCCAACTGGAGAGAGAATAGAAATGTACATGCACTATTGTAACTGTTTTAATGAATATGTTTTAACAGAGGAAACTGGAAATCAGGAGGTTAACCTCAGTCTAGCAAACTTTAAAATATGTCTGAAATTAAATCACTTTATAGGCTAGGCCATAAAGATGCTATCTCACAGGTTTTAATGCAACCAGAGACTCAAAGTCTGTACTAGGAAGCTTTCTGTATTGTCTTTGGGGTGAAGTCATTGCTACTCTGGAAGTGTGGAGTTATGCAATTGATTTATGACTTCCAGCACCTGCTGCAGATCTGAGCAAAAGCCCTTGTGTGTGTACTTTTTACGGGTAGGTGCTAAATCCTGCCAGCTTCCAGCAATGGGGCTGTGCATGGGAACTAGAAGTCAGATGACCAGAAGTGATGTCATTCTGCAAGCTATGTTAGAAGTAATATTTTAGGTATTATTTTGAGAAGTCTGTTAGTGAGACAGAGCATTCTGTATTCTGTCTTTGACCTGACAACAAGAAGGACCATTCACCACATCATCTGCCTTGTTCTATTAAATAAGTAGGGAATAGTGATTCTCTTAGATTTAGTCAGGAAGAGAGTAAAGCTTAGTTTAGATATTGTTTTTCTTTATTTGTCTGAGTCTGTCCTTCAATGTTATTTTAAATGTTTCCTGTGGTTTTGAACTCTGATGTCACCATGAATAGATATTTAGTATTGTCTTATTCTTTTATTATTTATTGTTAAATTTATTTAAAACTTTCATTTTGGCTGATCTTTGTAGAGATATTTAAGTTTTGAGAGTATTTGCATATTTATTTGGTGACACTATGTGGACTACTCCTAATAGCCTTGCTCTTGGTCAAACTACCATTTGTATTAACATTAATTTCACTCAGTATATTGGATACCCCGGGAAGAGCCATAAGGTAGTTAGCACAAGTGTCTGGCGGCAGTCATAACTACCTTATAGTCTGGGCAGAAGGGGGCATAGCTAGTAAACCTGTGCCAGTTTTTCCCAGGTGTGTGTGTGTGTGTGTGTGTGTGTGTGTGTGTGTGTGTGTGTGTGTGTGTGTGTGTGTGTGTGTGTGTAAATCAAACCTCCAAGATTGTGTGTTTCAGCTGCTTGGACAGGGACATGAAGCACTGGTTGGACAGAGAGTGTGCTGGAGGCCTTGGCTTGGACACTCAGCTGAGATTTCAACTCTATAGCTGTGCCAGTGAGGAATCTTATTGAGGATCTGAGGGAAGAGGGAGAAACCAGCCCCGGAATGACTGTGTTCCCCATGTGCTCTTAAGGGAAATTGTGCTTGATTGTGTTTGATGCAGAGAGCCGCATCTGGAAACACTGTGTGTGCACCTGTTATCCTTCCAGTGAACGTCCCACACTAGTGCCAGTGGTGAGGGTTGAGGTTCCTTGATTGGTCTAGAGGGGGGTAATCACAAGAGAGATTGGAGGCAAACGTCAAAGTTGAAGGATTCATCTCTAATACATTGTGTCGAAATAGAGGAATCAGGCAGAGGGTCCTTTATCTTCTTTGCTATTTGCTTTATATTTTGAACCATTGGCAAAGAAAATAAGGGACTCAAAAATTCAAGGATATAATTGGTATGCTGTTCAAGAAAAGTTGGCATTATTTGCAAATGATATTATTTTGTACCTAATGTAACCAGAAAAGGACATCTCAGTGTTGTGAAACATTCTGTGGAACATTCTGAGACAGTTTTGACATTCTGAGACAGTTTCTGAAAATAAAACAAATTATATCACTATAATCAATATGCCTACACAAGAATTGGTTAAGCAACACCCATATTTATGGGGACTTGATAAAAATAAATATTTAAGAGTATGGGTTCTGTTGTGACAGATAAGGATATGTGGAAAGAGACTAAACAAAAGATAATGATAAAAACTGAGAAACTGGAAGCTCTTTCCAATGGCTATGGATAACAAGATACAAGCAGTAAAAATGTTTTTAGTCGCTTTGGTTTTATACACAGGTCAGGCATATTTTTATCAACCAGAGGAGAAGTTGTGGGTTGTGGATAGTAGATAATAAAGAGTTGAAAGATTTTATCTGGGAGGGAAGGAGGACAAGAGTCAAGAGGGGTAAGCTGATCCTTCCAATAGAGCAAGGAGGTTTAGGATTACCTGATTTGAAGTGATATTTTAGAGTTACATAGTTAAGGCTCTGATACATAACACAATTAGAAAGCTACAATTCAAAGTGGAAAGAGATAATAATGAATCAGGGGGTTAATTCTAGAAATAAGGAAAGAGTGGGGTTTTGGATGCATATCCTTAAGGAGAATAACAACAGTCATACAGAATATTATTATTATTATTATTATTATTATTATTATTATTATTATTATTATTATTATCATTATTATATTCATAAAATAGCAGAAAGTAAACTAAGAACAACGCCAACATGGGAATAGAGAAAGTAGATTCTGACAATAGGGATGACTGCAATTAGGTGTACAGAGAATAGGCAAGAGACAGCTGGAATTTACTGGAGGAAGCAACCAAGGTATTAGGAACAAATAATTAAAGTGGGAGAGGTAATAGAATGGGAAGAGGCCAAGAAGACATTTGGATTGTATGCTAGTGATTGCATTCCCTATCAAGGATTGATATCAGACTATAGGCAAAGAGAAATGGATAGGGAAATCCTAAATGAAAGACCTATACTTATTGATTTTTAATTGACTTCAGAAAAGAAGCTGCTTTTAAAAAAGGGATAATTTGTAGGGTATATAAAATACTGCATAAGTATAGGAATCAATCAGAGGAGGTCAGAAAAGATTGGGAAAAGAGATCAGAAAAGAAATTCACAAAGAAATAATGGGAGGATATTTGTATGGCTCCCAAATATGTAACAAAATCTAGAAGATTTAGGATTTTTGACTGCAATTGTTTGCATAAATACTTCCCCAAGCAGACTCCAAAGAACTTTTCCTCAAGTAGATGGTAAATTAACTTGTTAGTAAGGTGTGATTACTTTTATATAAACGTAAGTTTGTGTATCTCAGAAGTGATAATTCAATAAGTTTGTTTAAAAAAAGTATATGGTACAGAGAGACAAAAGGGAATTGGATGTGTTTTCAGCAGGAAGCTGGCCCTCAGGAAATAAATAGTGTGTATTCCCTTGCAAGGAAAAATAATCAAGTAAATGTGCAGATTTTGATCAAGAGCATTTTCAAAATTTTAATAAGGCTGAAAAACTCACACTATATGTGTAAGTCATATTCAGGCCTGGGGTATTAATAAGGCCTTTTCTGTAGTTTCAGTAACATTAGTAGAGTAGCCTCTTGGTTTTATATACTATTATTATCTGAGCTTGCAAAGAATTGTAGGATCATAGGAAGTTACTAAGCTATTGGCCTTGATGCCCTTCCAAGCCTATCCAAGAATTTAGGTCATGTTCAGGCAAATCAGCAACTGATGCCCCTGTCTGGCAGGGACAAATGTGGAATTCCTGGGGTGTATTTTCTGTTCCCTAACCAGTTATCCAGGTTGCGCTTAAAAAGGGTTAATGAGGTACTCTGCTTGATGTGGAGAGGGAGGCTGTTCCACAAAAAGTGGAGACTCTGAGACACAAATCTGTGCCACCAACAAGTACTATTGATGTCACAGACCAGGTTGAGTTTGCAAGTGCGGGTTATTTGAGTGGAGCATGACTTGTGGATATGCAGCAGTCCCATCAAGGCTGGGTCTGAGAGTGCTTTGTATGCCAGACATGGAGGAGTCCAAGAAGAGGGACAATGCTTTCACCCTATCTGTGTAGGATAGATGCTTGAGACCATTGATTCTCCTGGTGAGGAACCTCCGTGGTCTCTCCAGCTGCTGCATCTGCTTTGTGAGGTACATGCTGAAAGGGGTATTGCACTCAATGATGGGTCTTATAAGAGACGAATACAGGGATTTTATGACCTCCTTGTCTCTGGATGAGATACCCTTACTAATGAGGTGGTCCATGTAGAAAGCTTTCTGTACAACAGAGGCAATGTAGTGGTCAAAAGTCAGTTTGCTATCAACCTGGGTGCCCAAGCCTCTCATGACTGATTGTGTGCTTAGGACCTTGTTATTAATATGACACTTTGTGGGGACGTCACTGTCCCCAAAAGGGATGATGATACATTTTTTATCATTCAGTTTGGGACCATGTTTCTGGCACCAGTCATTTGTTTGGCTGAGACCCTCTTGGAGGACATCCATATCTCTAGGGGAATTGATGACAGCACCCAGCTTACAGTCATCTGCAAACCTGGTCAGCCATAGCCCACTGCTTTGGGCATGCACCTCAGAAAAGTATATCCCAAACAATAAAGGCCCCAAGACTGATCTCTGGGGTACACTGCTTGTTTCAGGTCTTCTGCTTGGGGGGGCTTTCCCTATTTTGACTAGGTGGGATCTATCAGTGAGCCAGTTTGCTACCCATCTGGTAACATATAGATTGATGCCTATCTGAGAGAGTTTATCTATTATACCCAAGTGGGGAATAGTATCGAAGGCTTTGGCCAGGTCAAGGTAAGCAGTGTTCACTGTCTTCCCCTCAGCCATGCCTTTGGTGACTGTCTCAAAGAATTCAACCAAATTTAACTGGTATGACCCCCTCATGATGAAACCAAACTGCGTGAGATTGAGTGCTTGGAGGTTGCCAGTGTTCTTGTTAATGAGGTCCATGATAATCTGTTCCATGACCTTGCAGATCAGGATAGTTAAGCTGATGGGTCTATAATTTCATGGATAGTGGCTGTCCTCCATTCAGATGGGAAGAAGCCAGTACTCAAGCTTTGGATGAATAGGGTGCCTAATGGTGCTACAAGTTCCTGCCTGAGTTCATGTAAGATGCAGCCTGGGATGTATCGGGTCTCATGAAGGCTGTATTTTTTGCCTTTGAGAGGGCAGTGATGACTTGCTCCCTAAAGGTAAGGGGAGGGGCAGGTGCTGGGGATGTCCTGATTTACTGAAGGGGGGACATATGGGTGAAGTTTTCACTGAACCTGTCTGCCAGCAGGTTGACTATAGTTACTGCATTTGTGTATGTATTGTCCTTAGCCACCAGTTCTGAGCAGATCTGTGCGCTTCCTTTGAGATTGCAGACATATGTGAAGAAGGCCTTATGATTGCCTTTAGTAGGTGTGGCCAGTTTAGACTTGAAGTTTGCTTTGGAGGATTTTACTAGTGCTCTTATTTGCTTGTTCAGCCTAAAGAGAGATTGCTTCCAATTAGGCACCTGCTCCTTCTTGGTCCTGGACAGCATTTTTTTCCTTTTATTATAGAGTTTCTTTATTGCAGATGTCCACCAAACAGGTTTACTCTTTCCTTGAGGAGGAGGATTTTGTCCTGTCTAGTATTCCTGATTCCATGCAGCTATATAAATACTTTGGTGTAGGTTTGGACATATGTGCCACTTCCTGGGGGGGGGGGGGCTGTAAAGCTGTTTATACCTTCCCTCAGTAGGTTGTAATCAGCTTTGGAGACATTTTTTTGGTTGATGCTAGCTGGGGGTGGAGATGGTGACTTTGAAAGTGACCGCTTTGTTGTCGGATCTTTACCAGGGAGGATGACACTGTAGGAATGCTGTAGTGGTTACTCATGTTGGTTAATACCAAGTCCAAGATATTATGACCTATTCTAGGGGTGTCAACCAGCTGTTCCAAGGCATTTGCATTGATGAAATCAAGGAATCTCTGAGCATTTTTTGTGTTGGCATGAGTAGTTTTTCCAATAAATTGTTGGATAGTTAGAGTCACCCAGGATCAGGGTAAAGGGTTGAATCTTGATAGATTCAAAGAGGTACAGATAGGTGGAGTGGGTATCTTGAGTCAGAGTTGGGGGGCTGTAGATAGCTAAGATTTGAATTAGTTAATTAATTTATTAATTTATTTATTTATTTGACATTTGTTGACTGGGAATGTCTGAATGAGCTTGCGCCCTTTTTCAGCACAGGACCGGGGAGAAAAGCTCCACAAAGTATTGCATACACCATAAAAATGTTTACAAGCAGTACAGTATACATGAGGTAATATAAACATGCATTATAATGCCTGGATTCCCACTTGTAGCATGAGAGTTTAAAAGGTGTTATTTACAAAAAAAGGCAATAAAACAATATATTTCCAATACATAAGGAATTTCCCATTTAGAGGGGAAGTAATGACAATTAACTGAGAGTTTAAGATAAGAGTACACAACGTATTGTATATCAAATCTTAGTTCTTACAGGCAGCAGCATGTACATCAGTAATCAGAAGCAGAGGGGAAGTTCATAGAGCAGGTGATAAAAAAAGGTTAAGTGTCAAGAGAAAAAAAAAAGGATGGTTATTGGTAAAAGAGGAAAAAAATAGAGATTTTTTTTTAATTTATAAATAAGATAAGAGAGTAGTAGTATTTGGAATCAAGTGAAATCAGAGAAAGGGGAGTAAGCTAAGTGGGAAAAGAAGGGAGGGAGGTAAATATGAGTAGTGGAAATTTTTAGTGAAAAGGGGTATTATGAGTTAGAGTTCTGTGGCTAGAATTAAGTATGAATAGAGAAGGGGCTGTATGCAGTGGGGCCCAGGTGATTAAGTTCAAAGTGTTTGTGTACAGGAGCAAATCCAGGTATTAGTAAAGTGGACTTTTAAGGTGATTTTAAATGGGAGGGGCTCTGTGATGGATCTGATTGTTAAAGGTAGCTTATTCCAGTGGACAGAGGAAAGATGGTTGTAGAGGGTTTCACCAATTGATTTTTAGTTTTGTAAATGTCAAGGAGGTTTTGGCTAGTGCTTCTAAGTTTTCTGGTTGGGAAGTTGTAATTTAAGATGTTGGAAATGTTAGGGCAGAAGGAGGGTTTGTAGAGGATGGAGTTGATAGTATTAAGTTGAGAGAAAAGAAGTTGACTGGGGAACTCAAGCCAGTTCAATGTTTTCAAGGCCAGGCAGTGATGGGATTTAGGTTGAGTGTTTGCAGTGAATCTAACTATTTTGTCATATGTATTTTCCATTTATTCAGTAGTGTTGCCTGTAGGTTAGTTAGGATTTGGGAGCCATAGAAGAGACAGGATAGGCAATAAGCAAGAGAGAGAGTAGCCGCCTTGCCTCTGGTGTGAGATATCATTAGTTACAGTGTAGTAAACCAAGCTTTTGATTAATATCTTTGATTCAGTAATCTATATGAAGATTAAACTTTAGTTTATCATCAATTATAAGCCCTCGTAGTTTGGTATGGGATTCAACACTGATGGTGGTTTTGTCTAATGAGATGATATTGAAGGCTGAAGTGTTATTAGAGTGTACAAAAGCAGTCCGGACAAGCACCGTAAAGCCCAAAAAAATGTTAAAGTCCTTATTGTGAAGGCTGTTTGCAATACAAGCTGTAACACTGAAATTGAAATCCACCTGCACGTATAAAGCCACACTGAAGTCGGAAAAAACTTAAACCTGGTGCATTTTATTGGTTTTCGTTTGTCTGCTTTAATGTTATTAGAGTGTGATTTAGGCAGAAATAGAAGAAGTTTAGGTTTCTTAGCATTGAGTATTAGCTGGTTATTGGTTAACCAGGTCTCAATATTTGTGAAAGTCTGCTGGGTTTTGGAAAACAGGTCTGAGAAATAATCAGAGGAGGTGATGACTGTAGAATCGTCTGCATATTGGATGAGAGTTGAGTTGGGACAGGATTTATAAAAATTGTTAGTACAAATGTTGAATAGAAAAGGTCCTAAGATGGAACCTTGGGGCACACCTGTGGTGATTGGCAGAGGAGGGGACAATGTAGAAAGCCATCTAACAGATTATTGCCTATTTGACAGGTAGCTGCTGAACCAAGAGATAGTGGATGGGGACAAATTAAGTTCTGTTAGTTTAGAAATGAGCACAGGATGAGATACAGTATTGAATGCCTTGGATAAGTCCAGGAATAGTCAAGAGACTAATTTGTTGTTTTCTCTGGATTGTGCAACTGAATTGGTAAAAACAATGAGAGTGGTAGAAGTACTATGGTTAGGTCAAAATCCATGCTGAGTGGCTATTAAAAGGTTTTCTAGTAATAGTTGGTATAGTAATTGTGCGTGGATGCATTTTCCATGATTTTTGAGAGTGAAGAGAGAATATTTATAGGCCTAAAATTGGAAATTTCTGTAGATTTCCCTTCTTTATGAATGGGGATAGTATAGAATTTTTTCCAGATGGATGGAACAGTAGATTCAGACAGTGAGCAATTTATCAGAATGAATATGGGGTATGCAATGGAAAAGGCTTGATTTTTAGGAAGTATGGTGGCAAGTTGTCACCAGAAGGGGAGCATGGCTTTTAGTTCTGAAGAAGTATATTTTGATGTAGGCAGTTGATACAGGTTGAACAGAAAATGTGTTTTTTGGGGAGTGGGGTGTTTTTCAGAGTGAGGGTTAGATGAATCAGAAGCAAGGGTGTAGTTAGGAAGGGATGTGGAGCTAGAAGGCAGTAATTTATTGATGGTGTTGATGTAAAAGGAATTGAACTGGGTGGCTATTTCTGTGGGAGAAAGGTTAGGATCAGGGTTGGGAGATGCTGGGTTACCTGGATGTAAGATGTGGTTAATTGACTTCCAGAAGTCCCGGGGGTAATTATTGTGATTAGAGGTGGATTGAGAGTAGAAGTTTCTTTTATCATATTCTATTGTTTTTTTTTTTTTTTTAGTTTTGTTTCTAAGTTCTTTATATTTTTGTAAGTCTGAAGGAGATTTTGATTTAGCCCATTTTTTCCATGCTAGATCTCTGACATGGATAGAGGAATGAGTTTTGTTGGTAAGCCAAGGGGAGATTTGAGATTTAACTCTTGGTGTTCAAAGAGGGGAGAGAGTGTTGAGAACATTTCAGAAAGTTGAATGGAAGTATAAGAGAGTGTCATTAAGAAGCAGTGAAAAGAGTGAAGACCAGTTAATGGAGGATAGGAGGCTATTTAAGTATTCTGGGTTGAAGTTGGCCAGTTTACAGAAAGTTTTATATCTGTGAGCACTAGTAGTATGGGAGGTGTATCTAAGTATTTGGATAGGGGCATGGTTGCTAAGAGAATCAGATAGTGATTCAGGTTTATGGTATTTATTGGGATGAGATACTAGTATCCAGTCAATAACTGAGTGTGAGTTTGAGAGTTTATTTAGGTGAGTTGGAGTTGAGATGACCTGTGTGAAGTCATAAAGGTTTCTATTTTGACAAGGGGAGTCTGTTTTAAAGGGATGTCAATTCATGTTGACATTTCTATGATGGATGTTTCTGTAGTAATGTTATCTGAGAACCAAGATAGTATTTTTTTCAAGGAGGGAGATATTATCACCAGGAGGTATGTATATGGTGGCAACAGTTAAGGTAAGGTGTTTGTTGAGAATTACATTAACTGACAGAATTTCAGCAGGGTGGAAAGGAGGTAGGTGTTAGAAGAGGTTACTGTGAGGCGGTCAGGGTAAAGGATAGCTACTCCTCCCCCTTTTCTATTTATTCTATCCAGTCACAGTATGTTATAGCCAGGTGGGAGAAATTTGTTATCTGAGTTATGTGGTTTGAGACAGATCTCTGTGAGAATTAGGAGGTCTAGGGAGTGCAGGTCTATCCATGCATGTAATTCTGCAGTTTTATTCAGAATACTACAGATATTTAGAGCATGAAGCTTGAGGTGCTTATTAGTTTGGGTAGCGTTATAGTTTGGAGTGGGGTTGGAGTGGGTGTTAGTAGATGAACGGGGTCCAGGGTTAGAGTGAATGTCACCAGACATTAATAGAGTAGTGACTAATAGGGAGGAAATCTGGTGAAACAAAAGTAGAAGTGCTTTTTTTATTTTTGTTTTATATGAAATGTTGTCATGATGCAGAAACTTAGTAAGATGGGGCAGGAGAATTGGACGAGAGAGTAGAGAGGGGAGATATAGGAATGTAGTCTGAGTTAAATGAGGATTGAGAGGTTAAAGTACCTGTGGGAGATAGTTGTTGTGGGTGCTGTGGGTTGAGGCTATGTTCAATTAAATTAAGGTAGTACAATATGGAAAGTAAGTATAGGAAGAGTGCAGGGAGAGACATTGGCTGGTTGAAAGGTAATGGGGAGGAGGGTAGTGAAAAAAATGTAGATAACTCTATTGCTCTAATGAGAAACAAGGGGAGTGACCAGGTGTAGAGTGGAGCAACTGGTTAACTATAAAGGAAATGATGTCAGGGGTGGGTGGGAATAGGGGATTTGGGTGGGGTGCGAATAATTTCCTTTATAGTTAACCAGTTGCTCCACCCTACACCCTATGAACCTATAATGGGAAACAGGGGGAGTGACCCGGTGTAGGGTGGAGCAGCTGGTTAACTATAAATGAAATGATGTCAGGGGTGGGTGGAAATAGGAGATTAGGGTGGGGAGAGAAGTGAGCCCAAGTGTAGTGAGGGCAAATGGAGTGGGCTGAGCCAAGGAATTCACTTCAGAGCAAACAACACTATTAATAGAATTGAGTCAGGAGAGGCCCAAGATTACCTAAGTACAAATAATTTATTTATTTTATTTATTTATTTTACATTTGTTGACCGGGCTAGTCTAGCTGGATATATGTCCATTTTCAGTACAGGCCCAGGGAGAAAATCTCCAAACAGGAAATTGACAAAGTTAAACTAAGCAATTCTACAGAATTAAAACTAGGCAATACTAAATAAATTGAACTAAGCATTTCCATACAGAAAACATAAAATAAACAAATTTTTTTTTTTTTTTTTTTTTTTTTTTACAAAATCACACTTGAAAGGTGTGAGCAATTATTAGATAAAGGGAATAATAAATGTATCTTATTCTCATTATAGGAGAGTAGGAGTAGAGTTGAAGGCAGTGGATACAGGTGTAGGAATAGAGTTAAGATTATAGAATGGAAGAAAAAAGATATCAGTGGGGGTTAGTACATGGACAAAGCCAGTGTGGTTTCAGATGTTTTTTAAGATGTTTCTTGAACAGAAAAGTAGAATTAATGGTAGATAATTCAGCAGGAAGTTGATTCCAGACTTTACCTACGGTGTTAGCGAAAAGAAAAGAATAAAGATTTAAAGTCCTACAATGAAAATGAAGGAGAAGGGTGGAGGTCCTAGAGTGTGAGTCTATGCCAGTATTGAACAAAGTTGCAGGAACACAAAGCTATTTAAGTGTAAACCTACACTGGGTGCATTAAAGTGCCCTGTTAAACTGTGAGGCAGCTTGCAGATATGTCTGGTGAACAGTTATCAGTACACTGCTGCAGTTTAACGCTACTGAAAGTAGCCATTAGGTAGACTGACTGCAAAAGAAAAAAGAGAAAATAAGCAAATAAATCTACAGCTGCTTAGTAAAGAGGGTCAGGATAGAGCAGATAAGGAAGGAGGAAACTCATGTTTTATTGTTAAAAAATAGTACAAAGATTAGAGCTGTTTCCACACTGTAATGTTCTAAAGTTCTCTTAGGGGGCCTTGTCAACAGTTAGCTGCACCTGGAGTGTCTCCTGTGCGTCATACTGTTTAACCAACCTGGAGGTATGTATGTCTTTAATATATATTGCAACTTCACCTCCTTTTGCTTTGCTGCCCACAGTTTGTGGTCTAAATGTGTGATAGGATGAGTAACCTGGTATGGCCGGTGTGCTCTCCGCAGCTTTGAACCAGGTTTCTTCCAGGGTTAAGAATGCTTACAATCAGTGCAGTTTCATATTTAGTCGCCTAGTGTTTAGCAGCATGACCTTTAATTTGTGTTTTGTTGAAATTGTCATGTTGGTAGTTTCAACCTCATGGCATTGCCTAAAAAAGGCACTATGAGGGTGGCAAGAGCCTTTGCCAGAAGCCTGAAGCCCAAGAAAGACAGATGCAGGCCATCTCTGGCAAGGCATCATGGTCTGTTGATCATATCTTCCCAGGCTGTCAGGTACTGGATCCCCTTGGAATGACACCAGAAACTAAGCCAATTGTTAAAGTCATTAATTTTCTGTTTGTATTGAGTCATCATTCTGGGCGATGGTAAAATGCTGCTTAAGGATAGGAACATTCCTGCCTGGGACACATGTTTAGTGAGCTCGAAAATGTCTCTCTTCATATAGTCCAGGAAGGTACTTCTCAAGTCATTCACGCCAACATGGACTATGACAGAGTCATAAAATTACCTATTGTTGAGAAACATGAGTGCATGGGTGATATGGCAGATTCTGGCACCTGACAAACAACTAACCCTGACTTTCTCATTATCCAGCCTGGTGTGGGGCACATCTGTGTGTCTCACAATGGAGTCTCCTATGACTAATATGTTGGGTTTATGTTTAGGCCTTAGTGGCTGTGAGACACAGGTGTGTGGACTATGTGTAGTGTGTGGTGTGGTGGGCAGTGGAGTTCGCGTGTGTTTTTGGCTCGGAGGTCTCTTTCGTTTGGGTATGTTTTTGTTGAGGACCTCCTCATATGTAGATGTGTGTTGTGTAGGTGTGGATGATGTTTGAGGTGTGATGTTTATGTTAACAACCTTCTCAGTGCCAGATATACTGGCTTGTGAGGGAGAGAGTATAGACCCTAGGTTCTAAATGTAATTGCATCTTTCACAAATTTTGTTCCTAGTGGTAGTAGTAGAGGGTTGTCCATGTACATGAGGCAGTTGCTACACTGTCTCAGGTCAGAATTCACTTAATATGATATTTAAATGAAGCTGTCCTAGTCAAACAAATGCCTGACATCTGAAGTGAACAGCATGATAAGTTGGGAGTATCAGACTGATCCTTATGAAAGAAGTCATCTGTTAGATCTTTTTCTTGTTTGAGACAGAATATGCTGTTTCTGTATGGATATCAGATATGCCAGCATGTAACCTGTTGTAGTAATGTATATTAATTCTTCACAGTTGTGTATTACTTCATGCATGCTTACTTAAGGAAGCATGAAATGTCCAAACCTCTGCCAGCTTTGGAACCTCTGAACATGTATTATTCACTGACTGTGCAAGCCTTCAACACACACTTCTGCAACTAAACCATTTGTATACAATTATGTCTTTTACCTCTTAGTATTTGTAATCATTATTGCTCTTTAGAGGTCAAACAGTAGAAACTAACCTACTATCTATGTCAACAGTCATATGTAAATAAATAATTAAATGCATTTAATATAACATTTTTTAAGACTTACTGTATGGTGAAACTTTTATGTTGATGCGAACACAGACCACATTAGAATTAAGAGCACTTTGCAGGATCTTGCAGAATGAGACCATGTGGTTCAAGTAATGATCAACCAGATTTACAGCTTTGAGTCTTAATCTTCTGTCCTGCAGTGATTCTAATTCACACATATGGTGGTCAGATGGTCAGTACATACTCCTGTGGAATGCACAACCTTCTGATGCACATGACATTCAGCTCATACAGAGACAAAGATGTTATGGTGACCGTGTGTGTGTGTGTGTGTGTGTGTGTGTGTGTGTGTGTGTGTGTGTGTGTGTGTGTGTGTGTGTGTGTGTGTGAGACATGACTTCCTGATGCACGTCATTCAGCTCATACAGAGACTGAAATGTTAGTGTGTGTGTGTGTGTGTGTGTGTGTGTGTTTGTGTGTGTGTTTGTGGACGTGCGTGTTTCTGTACATAATCCTCTGCGATGCACATAACTTTGTGATGGATGTCATTCAACTCATATAGAGACAGCGATGTTAGTATGCCCTTGTGTGTGTGGGTGTGTGTGTGTGTGTGTGTGTGTGTGTGTGTGTGTGTGTGTGTGTATATATATATATATATATATATATATATATATATATATATATATATATATATATACACGTCTGTTTTTTCAGGTATGATTCTGCATATCTGTAGCTGACTGCAGAAGAAGGAAAGAAGGAATTCACAGTGTAAGTATGATCATAAACAGTTTTGTCTGTTCACTAATAAGAACAAACAAAAATATAAACTAGTTGCCACATATAAAACCCGAGGGGGTAATCAGGATTGAGGGCAGGGAGATGAATATAGGGTGAACTCTCTCTTTCTCTCTCTCTGTCTCTCTCTCTCTCTGTCAGAGAATTCTAATGTATTGCTAAACTGCATCTGCCATTCTGGTGCATACAGATATAACTCTTATATTGAGGAAAATTATAAGAGCTTGTTCGTCATTGAGAGAAGCTTGACTTAGGGGTCTAAAGTGTCCTTGATGTGCCAAGAAGGCAGACTGTTTTTACAATGTTTCGTAATAGTTTGTGGATGGCACAGGTAGGAATGTTGCAGATGAATTGCCAAGGGTTAGGTGTGATAAAAAGCTCTCCTTTTACTTTACACATTACTCCTACAAGCAATGAAATATACAAGAACAAATGATCCTCAAATTTTACCGTCTATATACATTTTGCAGGGTCACGCAAACAGCAACTAACTAACGAGATAAAAATGCATTACAACCATAAGATATACTTAAGAACCAGTGAAGATGGACCTATTTGATACATTTAGTAGTTTCTGTTATATAATGGGATTCCTTTGAGCACTGGACATGCTGACACCTTCTAAATATTTAAAACAGCACTTGAAAACTGGCTTGGGGACTGTAAATATAGCTTTAGTCTTAAGGACTCTACAGTCTTCAATGGTCTTTAGACTGGAACACTGGCGTTTTGAATGCATACGTGTATCTTCAGTATGCAAATGGTATGCTTCACTTGTATTATGTTTATAGGGCCGAGGAAGGGCACAAAGTTAACCCCCAGCTCAAACAGGTCTGCAGCCACCCTACAGTTTGCTACCATAGAATACCAAAAGATTCTGAGCTGTGGTTCTGTTTACATGCATGTTGTGATGTTCCTGTTTGGGTACTTTTTTTGTTTTTTTAAATTTAATATGCTTGACTTTTATGTCAGGATCTAACTCTATCTGCCTCAGGGATATGGGGACAGTAGATTATGCTACAGTATGATTTCATGCCACCTATTTGACACAGATTTTTTTTTTTTTTCAGATTTAACTGTCTGTCATAAAACTGAGGTGGAATTTCATCATTAAATGCACTAGAAAAAATGCGGGCATCTGAACTTCAGCTGTCCTGTGCTGTGCAATAGAGGAGTGTTTCATCAGATAAGGTTCCAGAGCTAGTAAATTTACTTCCAAGCTCAGAGGCACAGATCAGTGTTACAGCCATGCTCAGGGCCACAATCAATACAACCGCTATTTTTATTGCAAGACTTATCATAACATGGCCTCACCCCCTCCCCGCAGAAGTTGTCAGAACATGGAAAACTACAACCATTCCCAATCTTATATACTCACAACAAGTAGGGAACTTATCAGGAGAAACAAAGAACAAAGTTAGAAAAACCACGTCATCAAAGATTTATTTTATTACTACATTTAGTGGTACTTTATTATCCCAGGTGCAAATCAAGTATTTGTCCTTAACAGAATTATATGCCAGACCCAGAATAATTTAAATCATGTAAAAACTATGTACCCATTTAAAAAACTGACTGCACATAATCCCATAGGCCATATCAAAATTTAGTGCATATGCCCTCAAGTGCTTTTTCATCAAACCACAACTAAATCATGGAAACCTTTCTCAATTAACCTCTGTCAACACTCTCTGCAACTGCTTACCAGAGAAGGGGATGTTTTTAAACCGATAAACTGCAATATTTAAGTGATACTGTTTTATAAATGAAAAATTAATGGTAAATATAAAATAGAAATGTGTGCAACTGAAACAGGCAAATGCAATGATTAACTGAATAGTTCATTCAAAAAAAATTGTGAGCATGCAACATTACTACATTGTGATTCATTTATTTTTCTTACAAGTACTCAGTTATAGTTCACAGATTAATCCAAAGTGATTAAAGAGTCGTTTAGAGCAATGGTGTCAAACTACTGGCCCTGGGGACAGCTATAGTTCTTGAGCATATAATTTTAAGTCCCCACAAGATACTCTTGAAGTGGTACAGAAGTGGGGGATTTATTCATAGCAAGTACCTTGATTGCAATGTCTGGTCAGTTTTGACTAATGACAACTTGAATTTCTATGTTATATTTTGATAACTTTGATCCAGTGAGAAACTGGCACCATGGAGAATACCATAAATAAATAGGTTTATTCACTGAAGCTACTGACATGCAGTATTTTTGCATCTGTTTATATTTGGTTTATTTATTGATTTATCTGCTAACCATACTACCAAATCTCTTCACTGTCTTGCCATGCAACATCTACAGTGGCTTAAACTATAACATTACCTTTCTCTAACACACTTAATCATTATCCATAAAATTCTCAAATAAAACTTAAAACTGACCTTCATTTCCAAACTTACTTACACCCTATTCCCCAAACAAGCCTCTACATTCTGTGGAGAAGTCATTAATTACCATTACTAAAACCCATAATTGAGCTGTACTATCTCTATACACAAGCTTTATTTCTACTTCTATTAGACAAGAAAATCACCCAGGCAGATTCATATCCCTATTAAAACAAAACTTTAATAGCTCGTGCCTATGTTACTGCCCCTGGATTCAGGCAATATTATACCTTCTCCAATACTTCTTACTTTAACCCATTTGTGCAGTCCATCAACAATCTGCAATGACACTTTCTGCTACTGCTGAAACTTCTAGCAAAGCAACTGAAGCAATGGCATAATGCAATTGTTTATGTATGTATGTATATATATATATATATATATATATATATATATATGTGTGTGTGTGTGTGTGTGTGTGTGTGTGTTGATATAACTATGGTTTCTTTTAACTACATGAGTGCTTTGTGTAACCACACTCTCTTCTATACCAAAATTCCTGTTACCACAAGCATGTTAATATTATCTTAATATTTTGTATAATACAAACTTTCTATTATAGTTATATAGAATATAGCATACATTTAACTCTCTAATTCTTAAAGTTTTCTTTTTATGTAAGTGTATAGTAGAAGTGAATAATGGAAGAAAATGCCTTTTTCCCAAACTATCATTACAACAAAACTGTAATAACATATTTGTAAACTGTCAGTAGTAGGCAAACAGCAGACAAGTGTATATAAGCAAAATATCAACTACATTTTGAGTTTTGCACAGCCACGTGGAAACTCATCAGAAAAACGTCTCCCTTACAGTTCAACGGTTTGGTGTTCAGTCCTGCCTTTCTGTTATTGTCTGTGCAGAGTGTGCACATTCAGCTTGCGTCTCTACAGATTTCCCCCAGTATTAAGTATAAAGCTCAAGTACATGTTGGCTGGTTGACTACACTACATCTTCAAACCCATCTTGTTTGTTGCTTCTCTCAGTGCATGATTGTTTTGCCTGTCTGTATGCATGT
This sequence comes from Protopterus annectens, assembly GCF_019279795.1. NCBI lineage: Eukaryota > Metazoa > Chordata > Ceratodontiformes > Protopteridae > Protopterus > Protopterus annectens. The sequence goes on from NC_056728.1 coordinate 996,557,923, forward strand.
GTACACTACAGAATTAGGTCATGTTAGAATACAGATGCATTCTTTTTTCTAAGAAAGACCAAAAGAAGTGCTCAATGAAGTTTCTTCCCTAAAACAATATCAACTACCTATGAATGCATACCTAATGTCTGCAACCTCAATAAATGGCACTCTACTTTTTCAGCTGGTCAAACTATGAATCTTTCATTTTATCAGCTGACTGTCATAGGATTTCACTTTGTTATGCACTCAGTAATTAGAAACAGCAATTTGCTGACACTGTATTTGATCACTGAACAAGGAAGCAATTTTAATAATCATGTTTTTTTAGAATCATGTTATTATATAAACCAAGAGAAATCACAAAAAAAAAACATAAACAGCTACTGTTATACAGACTGAGAAACAAGTGTTGATATCAAGTAAATGTTACATTACAGTTGTTATTCCTGTTAGCCACAAAACATCATCTGTACTGGCTTGAGGCTAAATGTTTACTAGTAATGTTATATAAGTAAAGCTATTTAATGTATAAAATATAATATATAATCCAGTGCTCTCAACATAAAGCATATATTCATCCAACATATAATAACAGTTACAGATGTTGCAAAATTTTAATCTCATTTTATGAAATCTATCTATCAGTGAGCTGAACTTGATGGAATCTTTCCATGATTTGAAGGCAGTAAGAATAAATATTCTCAATGTATTAAGGATGATTTATGAATGGTCTACTCAGGCTATAAAAATATTTATCCATACTGAAATGATATTGACATTAGGCATACAAGAAGTTTAATCAAAATGTACCTTTGAGATAGACATAGCATGAAAATCATTTATAGGGTGTGACCAAACTTACTTATTTGTGGAGTAGTCCCAGAGAATGCGGTTAAAGCCTATAACATTATCCATATAAAATTGGAATTAGGATAGCATTAGAACCCCCATGGTTGCAATTTTTGTTGAATATTATGTAGATTATGCAAGATCATAATTTATTGATGTCAGAGTTTAATAAGAGAAAACTGTACAAATATCTTACCATATACTTTCCAGTTTAGAATTATATTATTTGTTTCAGCAGTTTCAGAATATCACTAAAGTGTTCAGAGTTGATATCAGAGTTGTATATCACTCAAAGAAGATTGTTTTTTGTAACTTGTGATTATTAACAACCAACATCTAAAAAAACATAATTTTTGTCTAATTGTCACTACTGAAAAATATTTTTGCTGTGGCAGGCTTTATAATATTCAGAAGTGGAGTGCTCCAGTTTTAATATGCCATCATGCTTCACAGTTTTTATAGCAATGGCTGCCTCCCCTCAAAAGTGTTGTTTCTGGAAAAGGCTGCCCTTAACTATAGGTCAAAGTACTTCCCTATGAACAACAATAAGTCTGGATGACTGAATGATTATCGTACATTTTCACCAGGAATATGTGGAGAAAGTCTACTTTATTAGGAACATTGTTATTCTTCTACCAGTACTGGGTGATGTAGTGTCATTATGAGGTCTTTGCCATAAGCTTAGCAATGACTATGAACCTATAAACTGGGCTATGTTTTAATGCAACTTGAAATTAGGAATTGTAACCCAGCTTTAATCTTTATATCTTTTATTTTATTCAGGTTTAATCTGGGAACTTTTTAATTCTATAATAAAGAGTAACAGCTTTTCAACCATCTCAAAGACTCTATATGTATGGGAAATGCTGGCATTGCAAAAAATAAACTACATTAGGGAAAATATTGATTTTTATAATTATCTACTTAATAGATTGCAGTTTAATTTACTGAATCTTTCAATATCTGATTTGATACCAGTGTAAATAAACTAGGATTCAATGTGTGATATATATGCTTGGATACTTAGTTTCATTTGGTGCTAATTGAATTTGAAACATATTTTAATTGCTGAAATGTTCAACACATGCCTTAAAGGAAACAATGTTGATACATCAAGGTTTAATTTATAAGGAATAAACAATAAAAAATAAATTTATAAAACAAAAAAAAAATGAAGGGACCACCAAATAAAGTTCAAATTTTATTAAAGAGATTGAGCGCTTTCATCTGCAATAAAAATGGACTTTATTAGAAGATGATGAAGATTTTGATGAAGTCCATTTTTATTATGGACGAAAGTGCTCAATCTCTTAAATAAAATTAGAGCTTCACTCGGTAGGCCCTTTGTTTTTTTTTTTTTTGTTTTTGGTTTTTTTTTGTTTGTTTGTTTTTGTTTTATAAGGTTTAATTTATAGTTTGAAACTCTTCTATAATTTTCTCCAACTTTTAGCAAATGTTCCAGGGATAGTTAACGGTTCTGAAGATAAATAAAACACAATTGACAAACAAGGGCTGCAAGGAGAGTATAAAAGATATTGTGACTGGGGACAATCTGGTATCATACCATATTTTATAGGAGATGAAACAAAACTGTTAATCAGTAAAAAACAAAAATATGTGCTTTATACATTGCAGTAGAATTTTATAGTAATTGATAGCTTTCCTAATAAAGGGGACATGCACCCTACATCATGTGTAAATAATATTTGCTAATAACATTTACAGCCTCCCCAAAAGCCTTCAACTTGACCATCAGCTGCATTTCTCTGTCCCATAATTGCATACTTCTTCTGGTATCATATAATGAAATTGAAAGGTACTGGAAAATCAATCATACTACCAGCCTTATTTGAGCTGGAGAGACCACAGAGGTTCCTCACCAGGAGAATCAAGGGCCTCAAATATCTACCCTACACAGATAGGCTAAAAGCCCTGCCCCTCTACTCAGTTTCATACAGGCTCCTCAGAGGTGACCTCTGTCTGACATACAAAACAATCTCAGACCTCACCTCGATGGGACTGCTGCATATCCACAAGTCAAGCTCCACTCGAGCAACCGTACCCGTGACCTCAACCTGGTCTGTGATATCAATAGGACTTGTGGGCGGAACAGATTTGCGTCCCAGAAACTCCCCATCTGTGGAATAGACCCCCTCTCTACATCAAGCAGTGTACCCCATTATCCCTTTATAAGCTCAGCCTGTATAACTGGATGGGAAACAGAAAATACACCCCTGGGATTCCACCTTTGTCCCCACTGCACAGGGGCTTTGGGTGCTGACTTGTCTAAAAATGGGCTAAACTCTTCGCTAGGCTTATAAGTGCCTCAGGACCAATAGCCTAGTAAACTCCTATGATCCTATGATCCTATAATCCTATGAGAAGTGGGAGCAGAGTCACAGCCAGTTGTAACATACATACCTACTCCAAGCACAATACCCTTGGAACTAATTCAACCACCAATCACAGTGTGTGCTATTAATAATACAACGACCCCCCATTAAATATTCAAAAACATGCACGCTGATTGGTCAGCGTGCACATTGTAAATCAGAGTTATAGTAATGGAAAAAGATCCGGTCGCCCGGACTTTTTCCATTACTATAACTCTTTTTTTACAGCAACGGAGAATGCAAGATCTTCGTTGCTTCACACTGTCTCGCTATGTTAAATGAGTTTAACATAGCGAGATAGCTTTAAAAAAGCAACGGAGATTCTCTGTTGCTTTTTTTAAATCTGTCTCACTATGTTAAACTCATTTAACATAGCGAAACAGTTTTTAAAAGCAACGAAGATCTTGCTTTCTCCGTTGCTTTTTTCAAAACTGTCTCACTATGTTAAATGGGTTTTACATAGTGAGACAGCTTTAAAAAAGCAACGGATATTTCTGTTGCTTTTTTTAAAGCTGTCTCGCTATGTTAAACTCATTTAACATAGCGAAACAGTTTTTAAAAAGCAACGGAGATCTTGCTTTCTCCATTGCTTTTGCCCACAGCTCTGATGTACTGCATAGGCATGCGCATGCGCAGTACATCAGAACTGCCGCAGAATACCAGACAGCTGTGGAAGGGCAGCAAGGAGGCATTATACAATGCCATTATTTAAGAAAAGTAATTATTTTTTTCTTAAATAATGTCATTGTATAATAGCAATAACCCACTTCTGGGTGTGGATAATGCTGGATTTACCCACGGTTGGCTTTGTTTGGCCACTCTGGCTTCACCCTCGTGACCAAACCACACCAACCATGGGTAAATCCAGCATTACCCACACCCAGGCGTGGGTTATTGCTATATTATAAACTGGCAAAATTATATTTAATAATACATATATTTACAATATAAAACCTCTTGATTCCTAGAGTAGCTACAAACTAATATTATTAACAGGCATTCAGCTCCAAGTCTAACAAAACATAACAGAGTAAATTCCTTGGACTTAATAATCCATATAATAGGCAAACTATCTCAACAATTAACATATTTTCATAGTCATTTTAGAGCCACCTCTTTAACATATTGAGATAAAAAGGCAGTGTGATTTGCACACAGCAACATATCAAGCAAGTTCATCCTCAAGATATTTAAAAACATATTAAGGATGTCTCATTATTTATATTATCATCCCTTCTGTGGGACAACTGACCAACCTGGAATAAGCATTAGCTTGAGGTAATAAACATTAAGGAAATGTACATCAAACTGGTCCACATCATCAGTCTCTTACAAACTTGCCTATGGAGATCTGTATCTAGCATTTTGAACCATGAAAGATCTGATCAAATGTGACCTCCTTTTTCTTTGCATAACTACTGATACCACAAATACTTGATTAAAGGAACTAAACCTTCTTCAGCAGATAAATGAGATACAGTGGCATGATATATTCATATCTCAATATAACCCTCACTTATACATTAAGCAGAGTGGCACCCTTCCCACCTTCAAGGTAAACATAGATAATTTGATGGGCAGCCTTAAATTCTCCCCCTGCCTATCTTGTTTTGCTCTTCTCGAGGTTAGAAAAACCTTTTGAATAGTTATTTTTAACGAGGTTGAAATGACCTGCAGGCTAATTATCTAAAAAATAAATGATTAGAATCTAACAGAGCTATATTTGAGCAGTCAAACTTTTTGATACACACTCGAAATAGAGGAGGAAATACATTGATCATATTACAAGAAAAATAATTCCATAAACACCTAAGGACAAGTAAACATACAAAAGCTTTACTATGACTATACAACAAATAAGTAATTTCTTTATGGTCATATACATCTTTACGGTCACAATACATGTTTATGCAGTTGTATTACCTTTTTCTGGTAATAATTTTCATTGGCATATCAACTTAAATTAAGCCAAACATATTAAACTGGCTCAAAATTTTCACATATCATGTTGGAAGATTGCATTTCAATAACTACCACAAGAGAAATTTATTTTTACATTCACAATTATAATTCCGCGTATCCACTTTACCTAGATCTAACACCATAGTGAATTCAAACTGTTATTGATTGTCAAGGCACATCATGAATGCTAATAGTAATAGTGGGTTGAAAACATAGCAGCCAATCACCAACCAACTAAACAAATATGATCACCTTACACAGTCTTGGTATAAATACTGTTTAGGAGAAAAAAAAAATATCTCTTCTAATTTAAGAAGTGCCCAACATGTCCATCACAAAATAACAAAGTAATACATTTATAAGGACATTTTAACAAACATTGGGGGATATGTTAAGAATCGTAAATTAGTTCCTCAGTATTATGGTACAATATGTGATGTGTTTGCAGGTGATCCAGGCACAGCATTACAAAGATGACATGTGGCCTGTGGACATCCCTCTCAACTGTACAGACTTTCACAGAACGTCCAGATTTTTGCCTCATATTTTTGGTCTGTTCCTCATAAAACTTGTGTTTTTTTGACAAATCACTGGGATGGTCTAATGAATAAAGTTACTAAATAATGACATGCATTTGATTGTCAGACTTCATATCCTTCAGACACTGCATGCCAACACAAATCCTGTTACTCTACTTTCTAAGTTTATATGAGCAATATTTAAAATGTGCCCCTATTTTTGAGCCTTTGCCCCCCCCCCATTATATCAGGCTTTGTCTAGAGTTCTTGTGCTAAGAGGTTGAGAGGTATGCTTGTGGAATGATGGGCACCAACTGCACAGTGACCTGGAATATAAAGATAGGGAGTCCTCACTGCTGCTGACATTACTTGTGACACATTTTGCCTCCATAAATGTATCCATGAGGCACACTGTAAACACTATCTAGTCTGCCTGTGCAAGCCAGGTGATCTTTGGGTATGGAAAGGTCAAGATGTGAGGTAGTCAGGTGTAGGTCACCCCAAGTAAGACTAAGTAGACCACTGATGCAATGGTTTTAATGGTGCCTATGGAAGAATGACCTGATACCCCTTGTAGTGGTTGTCATTCAGGTCATGGTGGTGCTGCTCCTCTGATTCCACAGACGGGATGCCTCCACAGAGTGCACGTGCATAGTATTGTAGTTCTATGCCTTCCCTGATGTGGAAAAGATCAAACCCTAATACTTCAAGCCAAGACTGTTATGCTGTGGCTGCATGACTCCTCCAGGACAGCAACACAGAATGATGTGATCCCACAGCATCCAAGATTGTGAGGGCAGCATGTTGACCTTCTATGAACCTATCCCATATCACAGTGTTGTAGTCAAATGTCTCTGGGTCTCCACCAACTTTGCAAGTGGTGATAACTGAACCTGCCCACCCCTTAACTTGTGTGGGTATGGTGATGTCTGATACAAAGCATGGCTAGCTTATGCACTGCTCTGTATAACCTGAATCAATCTATTTTGTGTTGCATATGCAATGGCCTGAAGTTATGGTCATATTCTTCCTCTTTGCTGTACTGCAATGTATTGTTCCCTCCTACGTCTTATTTGTGGTTCCACTGTTGCATATTCCTCATCTGACTCTCCATCCTGCCATTTTGCTGGTACTATGACTTGTATGGCAGATCCTGCCATGATGTCCACCTGCTGCTCCCTTTCTATGGGTAATGTTATATAGCAAATATCATGCTGTATATGTCTAGACAATATTGAAATTTGTCTTCTGAGGTATCTAATCATCAGTATCCCTACTGCAGTCCAAATACCTTCTCCACTATAGCTGGGTTTCCCCTTGGGTTGCATTATATGCATTCTGCTAAAATGTGTAGGGATTGTGAATTGAGGTATAAGCATATCCAGCTTCACCTTCAACACACACAATAGTGCCTAATGAATGAGGTACTAGCCTCCTAAGCCAGGGATTGTGAGTACTAGTCCCATCTGGGGTTATACAGTCTTTTACTCTCATCAAACTAAACAAAGCTCAGAGGACAGATAAAGTCTACCAAAGTCAATTTGAAGTAAATTTGGCCTTACAGGCCAAGGACAACTACAAGACATTCTTTAGCTATGTCCACAACCTCAAAGGCAATACACAATTGTGTGCAGAGCTCATTGTTGATGATCCATCTATACTGAACCAGAATATATAGCAAACCTACTGGCCGACAAATTCAGCTCCAACCTTACCCCTCTCTCCCCCCCCTCAACCTTCCCTCAGAAAATGCCATCAAATATAACTCCCCTTACTATTACTAAAGAACAGGTCCTTAATGCTCTTTCTAAGGCCAAGAACACTGCATCAATGAGCCTAGACATTATCCCAGGATGCCTTCTAAATAGTATGAAATGTGACCTATCAGCCCCTCTGGAATTGCTATTTAACTGTAGCCTCCAAAAAGGCTTCATGCTTCACAACTGGAGAACAGCAACATAAAATCTCTCTACACAAAGGTGGGCCATCTGCAGACCCTGGAAACTACAGACCCTTAAGTCGCACTAGTCTCATTTGCAAAGACATGGAAAGAATTATCATTGGAATTATCAAAAATAACATAGGAAACTTCCAGACACTGGACTCAACCCAATTTGGTTTCATGAACGGCAGGTCATGCCTCCTAAACCTGGTGTACTTCTTTGAGAAGGTCACCAAAGCAATGGATGAGGGCAAAACAGTTCTCACTGCCTACCTTGACCAGGCCAATGCATTTGATACAATACCTACTCTGTCATTGGTGACATCTTACGAGTTTAGGTATAAACCCTTATATTACCTGATGGATAACCAGTTGATTTACAGACAGGAACCAGGAATTTAGAATTTGGGAATCCACCTCTACAAAATAGCCAGTTGCAAGCAGAGTCCCTCAGGAATCAGTCCTGGGACTGCTCTGTTTTGACATTTACTTCTCTGAAACCAAGGCCGGTGTTAATGGCCTCTGGCTGACTAAATTTGCAAATGATTGCAAATTAGGAGCAGTCATAGAATACCCCACTGACATAAATGTTGAAAAGGAGGGGCAAACACAGGCAAATAACTAGTGTCACAGCTATGGACTAAAAGTAAATGCCATAAAATGCATAATATTATCCTTCAGGAAGTCATCCACCCCTGGTAACTATCATATTGACAACACACCAAGGGGTTGGGAGGGTGGCCTAATGCTTAAGGTGTTTACCTTATAAACACAAGGTGCAGGGTTTGAGTCTCACAAGGGATAATTGGCTAGGCTTAAAATGGCTTGCAAGGGCAGTTAGCCTAGTACTAACCTATGAACCTATGAACTATGAACTATGAACTCAATATTCAGGGACTTGGGGACACACATAGATAGTAATCTGGCCTTTGACCATCATGTGTCTACAGTAGTCAAAAAATCATTCTATGTTGTGCAACTTATAGATAAAGGTATGGTTTCTAGGTCCAAGGAAGTCATTATTCCACTGTACTCAGCAATGATCAGACTTATCATTGAGTACAATGCCCCCTTTAGTATGTACCTAACCAGGTACATCCAACAATTGGAATATCCCATAGAGGTTCCTCACTAAAAGAATACAGGGCATAAGTAACATGTCCTATGCAGACTGCCTCAAGGCACTAACCCTGTATTCTGTTGGCTATAGGCTGTTGAGGGAGCTCTATGTCTGGCATACAAGGCATTGTCAGACTCCGCCTTAATAGACCTGATGCATATCTGCAAAACAAACAGCACAAGAATTACCCATTCTAAAGACTTAAACCTTGCCTGTGATATTAATAGGACCTGCTGGAGAGACATGTATATACCAGAAACTATAGTTGGAAGGGGAACAAGAAATTCACCACTGGTTTGTCACCTGTGTTTCTGACACAGGTAGCCTGCAAATGGCTCATCTCCCAAGCCATGCTTACACTTATCAATGGTACCAGAACTTGTCAGAGATTTGGGATACATGGCTAGACTTAAAAAGGTCCTTGTGGTCATTTGCCTAGTAAATACTTATGAACCCATGAACAAACAAAATATTAGATGTGGCCTACTCCCTGCACACATGGTGTCCGTTTGTATATGCCTGTCTAAATGGAACATGAGTGCAACCTATCAACCAGGTGATGCTGTTGGAGGTTCTTCTCACAGGAGTCTTTGGCATTTTGGTCAGACACTATCCAAATTCATGAATCAGGAGTGAAAGCTCTTCCTGTTAATCTATCACATACTGTCTGGAACCACTGGGAACTCACTAGCAACATGGATACCATAAAAGGCCCAAATAGTGTTTTTCTCTCTTGCTGTCCTGGTTAATCAAATATTTTCCTCTACCTGTTATACCATAATGTAAATGAACTGATTAAGAATTTCTAACATGTCCCCATATGTCATTAGAATGTCCCTGTAGCAAAGATGTCTAATCCTACACATAGATTTCTATCCATAGAAATGAGCTTGCTATGCATCCCTTCCTTTCTGCTTTTGGATGACACAGTTGAGTGAGATCTCTCACAGATTCCCTGTATATAAATCTATATAAATGGTGCAATGCCTATTGATCTATCAGATGGGGATACATCAGACATTCTCTCTACCTTCTCCATTGGCATAAATGGACATGATGCCCCATTGTGAGCACCGATTCCAATGGCAGCTCCCAACACACGCTGCTGCTCTTGCTGTGTTACCACAGCTGCTGCTCCTGGCATGGCTTCAGTCATGTGCACCAGGAGTACTGGTACTAAAAATGAGTATGTGCCATTGTGAGGCACCATCGTTTTATACATTTCTAAATCGGTCCACCATTTTAGGTTCCTTCATTTGTGCAATTATGCAAGTGTCCCATTTGAATAGGTTTTCTCTTTTACCTGTAATTATGCACTCTTTAGCATTCACTGCATCCTGTGCTATTTCCGCCATCACCCACACCTTTCATATAGCTGTCATTCATGCTAATTAGCTCTGCACAATACACTGTTCATCACTTTCTATCATTGGCAGCATCTTATGCCACAGATTGAGATGCTTATAATTATATCCACTGCTTTTGACTGCTGTTGAGTTCTGACCCCTCTGCTTTAGTTTTGTTCCCAAAAGATTCTCCCTTGCTTCTGTATGCAGATGTATTTAATTCCAGCTGATTAGACTCCCTTTTCTTTTGCCATGTGTTTACTCTCATGTGCTATAGATGAATTCTACTGCATTTTCCTTTTCGTCTGCTTGACTTTATGTCTCTTTCCATTTTTAACATTCCAGAATGGATTATTTTACTTTTGCACCTCTATCATCTAACATAAGGTATTGTGATATTAATTAGGGAAGCCTTTTAAAATAGGAAGAAGATCAGAACCTTAGAAGTGAAGGTAGAAGGTGGTCTCAAGCTGATGACCATTTGGGGGTGCTGATGAGAAATAGATGCAGGAAGAGAGGGATTGGGGTGCAAGTTTCTAAGAGGATGAGTGGTAGAGGGGCAAGTTCCTATTGTTACAAATGTAAATGGAAATCAATTCTATAGAGGATTCAGTGCTTTGAGTGACTTATGAACTGGGGGAGGGTGTAGGTAGTACAGCTGGGAATGTTAACTCCCAAAGGCTCATTAGGCCTAAAACTAGCTGTTTGTCAGGAGCAGGGATAGAGACTGAGTGGTGCTTAAATATAACATATTTCAGAAAGTTTGGATTGCTAACTGCAAAAGAGACCAGGTAATGCAAAGAGTGAAGAATTTATGGTGAGCTGTGGTAAAGTTGCAGGAAAGGGAAGGAAAGCTGCAGCCTGCAGTCAGATGAGCTTAACAATTTGTGGTGGTGAGGGTAATAGACCACCTGAAGAGATGAAACAAAAGAGAATATGAGGAGAGAGGTAGTGATGCTAGAGAATGACATGATGTTAGAAGAAAATAGGTGGTAATTAGAAGCAAAAACAAAAGGTTGGTGATAGTATGGTAATGCCTAGGCAAAAGGAATGTGGTGCTGGTTATAGTATACAGAGAATGTGGTTCTGGTAAAAGTATACAGAGAATGTGGTGCTGGTTATAGTATACAGAGAATGTGGTTCTGGTTATAGAATACAGAGAATGTGGTGCTGGTTATAGTATACAGAGAATGTGGTTCTGGTAAAAGTATACAGAGAATGTGGTGTTGGTTATAGTATACAGAGAATGTGGTTCTGGTAAAAGTATACAGAGAATGTGGTGCTGGTTATAGTATACAGAGAATGTGGTCCTGGTTAAAGTATACAGAGAATGTGGTTCTGGTTATGGAATACAGAGAATGTGGTGCTGGTTATAGTATACAGAGAATGTGGTTCTGGTAAAAGTATACAGAGAATGTGGTGCTGGTTATAGTATACAGAGAATGTGGTTTTGGTAAAAGTATACAGAAAATGTGGTGCTGGTTATAGTATACAGAGAATGTGGTCCTGGTTAAAGTATACAGAGAATGTGGTTCTGGTTATAGAATACAGAGAATGTGGTGCTGGTTATAGTACACAGATTGAATGGGAATATGAGACAAATATCATAGAGTTCTTCCTATGTCTGGCAAAGTTAAACAAGGAGAGAGATAAGTTTGTTAATGGATATTTCAACATGTTTCTGGAGGTTGAGTGGAAAATTAAATTCTGATGGTAAGGTGCATTTCAAATCATTCATAAGGATATTTCAACTGCAAAAGAGATGGTGACAGGGGGTGCAACCTGTAGATTTAGTGGAAGTACAGGAGTGCAGAGAACTACAGCTGATGACTGGGATGGTAAGATGGTTGATGGGTGCACAAGCAGTGAATAGAGAAGTAGTGACAGAAAAAAATACACAACTGGAGGCTGAAATATTCCATGGGAAAGATTAGAATCCACAGTAGTAAAAACTAGAAACACACCATCAAACTATTTATTAAAAAAACATGATAAAGCAACATCAATATAGCAACAAAGCTTTTGAGCAAGGCTCTTTATCAGTGCATAAAAAGGAAGTAGTTGCAGCTCTGTTTATATTACAGATAGCCTATCACAAAACAACTAAAAGTCACATGTTAAACATTCAAAATCTTAAAATAACATTATAAAAATATATAAATATACATACGTGTATGTATGTATATATATATATATATATATATATATATATATATATATATATATATATATATATATATATATATATATTTTACATTTGTTGACCAGGAAAGTCCAACTAGGCTCCACAGAGTCTATTTTCAGTGCAGGCCCGGGGTGAAATGCTCCAGTCGCATGTCTTTAGAATGTGGGAGGAAACCAGAGCGCCCGGAGGAAACCCACGCGAATGCAGGGAGAACATGCAAACTCTGCACAGAAGGCAACCCAGTCATGAATCGAACCAGAGAACATCTTGCTGTGAGGTGACAACGTTAACCGCTGCACCACTGCGCCCATATATGCATACACACACACACACACACACACACACACACACACACACACACACACACACACACAAAACACACACACACAAACAAACACACACACACACACACACACACACACACACACACACACACACACAGTCTGAGTTACATAATTAGAGACAATCATGTTTAGTTTTTAATACTGGTTTGATACAATTTTGATAATTCAAACCAGGAAAAGCATCTGCTCTAAAGTAGTTAATCCACTTCTATTCAGCCAACTCAACTCTGGTAATTATATCACCACCCCATATCTGTGGGTGGGTCTATATCAGAACAAATAAAGTCCAAAATAGCGAACAACCTAAAGTTAAAAATGCAGGACCTTGAACTCGCTATTATGGGGGCCTGTGCCCCACACACCCCCGCTAAATACATATACGGACTCCGAGATCGTACTACAGTGAGTAAAGGGCAAATATTCCAATCTTCACTGTACCGCAAACTCACAAAAAACAGATCGGGATCCGGCATTTCTGACCTTTAGGTCGTTTGCTATTTTGAGTTTTCAAGTCTTCTAATAGGAACCCTCTATGGGTATATAACTTGTAAAACCCGAAACTTAAATTTATGCTTATTCCCCATAGACAAAATATATTTACAGCGTGCATTAGTTTCAATGCCTCTCCAGATATCTGACAAATGAGAACTAATGTGTTCTTTTAATTTTGGGCTCTTTTTTTTTATATATAAAAATTATTACAGGCTATACAGTTGGATAGCCACGGTGGTACAGCGGTAGCATTGTTACCTCACAGCAAGAGGTTCTCCCTTTCGAGTCTCGGCTTGGCTTTGGGGTGCCTTCTGTGTGGAGTCTGCATGTCCTCCCCGCGGTTGGGTAACGTTCGAAAGACATGTGTGTAAATGGGCATGCCTTCATTGAAGGTTGGGCATTGAGCTGTCACCTCCACGTTTTGTAAAAATCTACTGCCAATCATTAGCAGACCGGAGTTCCGCTGTGGTGACCTCTTACCGGGAAAAAGCCGAAAGACAAACAACAACAACAATAGGCTATACAGTTGGATAAATATATAACATTTTCAGTAAAATAAGTGGCATAAACTTTAAACTCAAAATCTTTTTTCGTAAGGGATGTTGAAATATCAGATCTGTATTAATTTCTTTGCAAAAGACACAGTTATGGCATGGATGTGTACCTTTTTTCTGAATAGGTAACACATTATTAGAATGTTGTATGTCTTTATAACATGGATATTGTCTAATATCTGTTTCTCTTTTAAAGGTGAATTTAGGAGTCTCACCTACAATGTTTATAACACTGGGATTACAGCAGGAGGTGTGTGTGTGTGTGTGTGTGTGTGTGTGTGTGTGTGTGTGTGTGTGTGTGTGTGTGTGTGTGTGTGTGTGTGTGTGCGTGTGTGCGTGTGTGTGTGTAATGCCCCAGTTCAGTAATATAACCCAATTTTTATTTATAATTTGTTTACTCAATCTAGTACATCTATTATAGTTCACAACATAACTTAATTTCAAAGTCTTTGTACTTCTACCATCAGTATCCATACTATTATTATTAACATATAAGGATGGGACACCTAATCCATCCCAGTCATTAATTACAGACCATTTAGCATTATTCATTATTTTATTATTGAAAGCTCTAATATTAAAATTGCTGGCCATGCTGTCTAGTTCTTGATAGAAGGGCTCTACATGCGTATTTAACCTGACTCTTCATTACACTTTTAAAAGTGTGCCTGGGATGTATCCTCTTAAAGTGTACATAGCACGTAGCCTGAACATCTTTCTTGTATATTGTGGTGTCAAATCTGATATCCTGATAAATCATTGTAATGTCCAAAAAATGTATCCTCTCATTAGAATAATTTAGATCAAACACCAACAACTTTGTAGTATCCTGTAGATCATGAACAAATGCATATAAATTATCTGTAGTTCCAGTCCGTACAAAGAAGACATCATCTACAAAACGTTTAAAGTAGGCAGTGTTTTCATTCCTAAATGTAATGTTTAAATCAATAATATCATTAATAAACACATGCTGCTCCTCCCATCTGGATAATATCAGATTTGTATACCCGAATGGAGTGCCCATAGCTACTCCGAGTTGCTGATGAAAAAAGCTCCTTATTAAATAAGAAAACATTGTTATTAAGGACAACATCCAGCACAAAACATAATAATTAAATTTTACTAGCTGAAAAGCTGTTATGTACACAAAGATATTCCATTATAGACTGCAGACCAAATTTGTTAGATATGGTTTCAGAAAAAGCAACGTTATGAACCGACTCTTGTTACAGTGGAAATTAAATTGTTTACTGTCATACAAATTTGGTCTGCAGTCTATAAGGGAATATCTTTGTATACATAGTGGATTTTCAGTTAGTAAAATGTATTTATTGTGTTCTATGCTGGATGAGTCTGTTATTCAGCATGCAGATGTGAATTTGCTATCTTGCTTGTAAGCTGTTCATGAAAAAGTGCAAGGGGGCGGCAGGTGTCAGATGTACAGAAAAGAAGAAACTTTTAAAATGTACATATGGCAGGAGTGACATTAAATTCAGAGTTTATGGGACTCTGAGCAGTAATAGAAAGGTCTGTGGTAGGATGGTGGAGTAGAGCTGACATAAAGGTATATTTGGGGCCAGGAAGGCTGAAGGAGGAGGAGAAAAGTGTAGAACTGTTAAGTTGGATGGGCTAAGGTAGAGAGAATGACACTATGAAAAAGGGGAGATAGCTTTAAAAAGATGAGACAAAGATAAAGAGACTGCCTAAAGAAGGTAATAAGAGGGTAAGGAGAGGTAAGAAAGAAAGAGAGACATAGGAGGTGTGGGCAAAATGAAAGGGATGGGTGGATTGGCTATATTGGCCAGAAGAAGAAGAAGAAATGAACTATAATAGGGAGTAAATTCTTGGGGAATTCTAGGAGTGTATGGTGTAGTTTAGCAAGGCAACATTGGAATGGATTCTTTGGAGTTAGAGGACATTCATGAAGGGTATGACATACCTAAACACATGAAAGGTTTGCTTTATGGTGAACTGCTTGTTTGTAACTTTGTGTAAAAAAGATCAGTAAAAGTTTTTTTTTGCAAATAATAATATATATGTTGAGCTAGTGTGAGTCCTAATCCATTGTACGGTACTGTTTTCATCAATGAGGCTTGAAATTACATGCTGGTGTAAGAAAGGACTGTGCCAAGCCACCGGTGTTTGCTGCTTCCTGCAGTTTACTAGTTTCCTGGCTGGTAAGCCATTAAATGTACAAGTCTGTTGTAAAGCTGGTCATAATTTAGCAATAGTGGTACCATGTGCAGTAAATGATCAAATAAATAATGGTAAAGGGATCATTTAAAATTTACTTTTTTGTTAACTTCATATGTTACTACACCTTTTAAGGCACAGATCTAATATTACTAAGCCTTCATTCCTAGGTCTATATATAACAAACAACAGAGACTTCAGTAAAAACAGTTACAGGAGCTGATTCCTGAAATTTGAAAATGTAGCACAAAACCAAGTATGTTACCGTGTACTGAGGTTGCCCAACAACTGGTGTACTCGGCAGGGACACATACCAGAAGCATGCCTTTTGTTAGAAAAACAAATGTTTTAACTTTTCACAAGTTGCATATATTTCCAGAATCAAATTCACAGCCTCATAATCAGATCCAACAATGAAAGTTTTAATGCTAGGTCAAGTCAAAATTGCTTTTAGTTTAGCCAGAAAAAAAGTAATCTCTGATTTGATCTGGGCCTTTATTTGTTTTTTTATCTATAGAATATGTTTTGGAAGCACTAAGACGGCATGGTTTCTTCTTTGTAATGTTTGGGTTAGGTATTGTTTGGTGGAGAGTGGTCTGGAGTGCAGATTAAGGCAGAGAAAACACAATAGCACTGCCTGTATAAAATGCATATTTTACAGAGCACACATCTAGTTTCCTCACAGGACTGTACTAATAGGAGCCATAACAGGGCTGCACATTTTTCCATATGCTACTTCCTTAAATCTCAAACAGCTAAGACTTTGGCCAGGTTCCAGCTGAAGGCGAGGTTATTTGAGGTTGAAGCGCCTCAACATTTGTAACACGAAGAATGCCAAGACCTTTAGATGCTAAACTTGACTCCTTACTTACTCTGTAAGGAAGATATTAGATAATTTTTTAAATATTAAATCAAAATGTGCATCTGACCCTAAATAATAAACATTTATTCCTTGACTGTTGCCATAGATACAAAGAAGAGACTTTTTCACAGTGTGGAGCCATGAATAAGGTGTAATGCCAAGAAACTGCTGCGAACAAATCTTGCAATATTTTACCTTGTGACTTTGCAGAAGGTTTGCAATCTCCCAATACTTGTCATCACCAGATGTCAAAACAGGGAGAAGCACAATTCCACTGCAGCAGTTTTTTTCTGTTCAGGCAGAGTCCCAAATAATAATATTAAATAATAACTACATTTTTTCTACATCTAAAATTAGTAAGTGCTTTCCAAAGTATTTTCTCTTGATTTAAGTTATTTAATTTTATAATGTATGTTATTGGATACAGTTCCATGTAGTGTTCCCAGAGTCCAAGGATATAGAGTATCCTTGTAAATCTGAAAAATTTATGCAAGGCATAAAAAAGGCATGAGTAGACTGGATGTTTAAGGTTTCCACAATGTGTGTGTGTGTGTGTGTGTGTGTGTGTGTGTGTGTGTGTGTGTGTATATATATATATATATATATATATATATATATATATATATATATATATATATATATATATATAAATACAGACACACACACACGTATATATTATATATGCAGATAGATAAACAGTACTTTTCTACTGCCCTATTCCTCATATTGAATGAATACCTTAATCTACAGTTGTCAGCCTGTCCATTCTCCCTAGCAATGTCCCTACCCTAAATGAAGAACCCCCCCTCTGTGTCTCAAAGCCAGTATTAGTTTTGTCCTCATGCTTTCTGAAAACTATGAAAAACGTTATGTTCAATTTGGAAAAAAAAAACATTCTGTTAAATGATTTCAGATGACTTCCTCCAAATTGTTTTTGTGTGACTCACACCTTAAATAATAAAATGTGCCTTCTGAAGGATAACCGCTCATCTATCTATAAGGCATTGTTACTATAACAGAAACTGTTTCACAGAAGGGGCTTACTTTGGGACATTCTTACTGGGAGGTTGTTATTTCTGAGGGAGTTCTAGTGTTGATTAGAAAAATGAAATTTGTATTAAGGAAAATAGGAAAGGTGTGATCCAAAGAGTGAAGTTCCCTCATAGGCAATGAGTAAGTAAAGACATCAAGGAAAATGAAAAGCATGTGGGGCATACAAAAAAGACTCCGCACAGCAGTACAGACAGCCAAGCCCCTAGGACATCCTTAAGATCCATATTGGATCTCATCAACATTGGATACAGTCTGGGGGTAGGGGGATGTTGGTAGACCGGTCATGGACATGGACATAAATGAGTCCAAGGGGACAAAAAAAAACGATTAAGACATTTTCTAAGACGTTTATTCTGTCTTCTATTTTTCAGCAAACATATCAAAAAGGAATGTTTACTTGGACTCTTCCCAACTGATCTCACTAGGGCTATATTTCTTTATTCAGTGCTCTTTATCAGCATTGATATGGTTCCACTATGTGCTGTCAAGAAAAAAAATCCGTTAAAACTTTATTTGTCATTTGGGGATACAGTGTTTGCTCCTAGGTTGCAGTCATCCACAAATTTAGTCACCAAGAGCTCCTTGCTATTAGCTTTTACTTCAGAAAAGTAGACACCAAAGAGTAGAGGTCCCAACACAGATTCCTGGGGGGGGGGCTCTACTGGTGAATGGCTTCTTTTTGGAGATAACTTTCCCTTTTTTGATTTTCTGCACTCTGTGAGCCAATTGACACTCGAGTGGGTGACACAGGGGTTTATTCCCAGTTTATTTAGCTTTTCTACTATGCTTGAGTGAGGATTATGTCAAATCTTTGGTCAGATTGAGGTGTAAGGTGTGTACAATTTTGGTTTCATCCATTTCTTTGGTCACCTTTTCAAAAAGTCCATGAAGTTGAGTTGAGTAAGTTTGACCTGCCCTTGATGAATCCAGACTGAGATGGGTCCAGTGTATGGAGTTTCCTTGTCTCCTTATTGATTAGTTCCATGACAAGCCTTTCCATGACTTTGTGTATGAGACTGTTTAGACTTATTGGTCTCTATTTTCCTGGCTCTGTAGAAGTTCCTCCCTTATGCATGTGAATGACAATGTCTGTTCTCCATTCAGCTGGTACAAAACCTGTATGGTGGTTGAGGTTGAACAATGTTGTTGGAGTGACTAAATCGAACTTCATGCTTCATATTGAAGATGCATCAGGGATATTGTCAAGACCCATCAATGCAGTATTTTTAGCTTTTAAGATGCTTTTAGGAGCTGGAGTGCCTTCTGTGTGGAGTCTGCATGTCCTCCCTGCAGTCATTGGCCTCCGAAAGACATGTGTGAATGGGCGTGCCTTCGCTGAAGGTTGGGCATTGGGCTGGCAACTCAGCACCATAAAAAAATCGACTGCCAATCATTAGTGGACCGGAGTTCCGCTGTGGCGACCCCTAACTAGAAAAAGCTGAAAAAAAGACAAAAAGACAAATAATGGTGCTTTTAGGACTTGGTCCTGATCTGGTTCATTTACATTTGATAGAGTATATCATAGTAAGGAATATTAATGATACTTTCTATATTGGAGCACATTACTCTGACGGAAGTTAAATCCATACTGACATAATCCGCACTAGCTATTCCCCCCTGACAAGATGGAGTAAAGTATGGCTTTACAGAATAACACCTTCAATCTCAGGAGTGAAACTGATGGTGACAATGATCTGCACTTGGTTAGGCAGGGGACAATGAGCTGAATGGTGAATGCTTGTCCTTGCTTATTATATAAAAAGGGGAAGGGAGTGCACTAAAAACTGGTGTGTAGATTATACATTATTGGTTAAAATGATTTTTAGGAGATGTTAGACTATCTTAGAATAATTAATGAATATAAACAATACAGGAAACAGAGGATGGAGTGATATTCCTCCTCTGTACATACCAAAATATTTTTGACCATCCAGGACATTCTGAGGTAGTTGCAATATTCCTTGATTCAAAATATATTTGATACTTTGAACACCAGTTATTTATACATCTCCTTTAATTCCTTTCATTGATTGGGTATTTTAAGTCTCTTCATTGTCTCTGTACAGTATAGTACATATTCCTCTGAATGGACCAGCTGTAGATACAGCACCCATTTTATGGGGATAGAAAATGACAGTCCTTGTATTTCTTTTTGTTTTATTTTATGTCTTCTCCTCAGATATTTAAATGGAGCCCAATATAAACATTAACCCCTAGATTTAATAAAATACATGTAGGTATAATGTAGAGCTTGCATGGAATATTACCATGTCCATATACACGGTTCCCTCTTGACAGCACGCCATGCATATAAATCATGGCGCGTTGCTGATGGAGAGCTGTGGGACACAGTTATTGAATCAGTGTAGGGAGTGTGGTGCTAACTGTGTCTGCAGATGAGTAACACACTGCCTGCACTGTCCAATTGTATTATAGCAATGTAATTTTTTAAACCATGTTTGCGTGGTGCAGCGCAGAGTGCAGCACTGCTAAGCGGTGCTGAGACTCCTGACAGACATCTAAAATAGAAATCAGATACATTTAATTAGTCTGTAAAGGTCAAGTTTAAGCATAGATGAGCAGATTTGTGTGGCGTGCAGCAGTGCTCAGCATCGTTTAAAGGTAGCTCAGAGGTAAAGGTTTAGCAAAATTTCATTTATCCATGTAACTAAATATTTAGAGTTACAGCCTGTAGGTACATGGTTGGAATACATGGAAGAGAAAGTTAGCATTTTTGTCTGAAATAGCAATTATGCAATTTTTTTTTAAATACTGGCCTGCTGAGCTCAGCTAAGCTCTGCTAAGACCTGCTAAGCCCTGCTAAGAACCACATAAACACAATAACAGCTGAAATTGTTTATCCACTGCTTGGCTCTGCTTAGATGGTTTGCACACTGCTAAGCATATGGGTTTTAGCACTGCTCAGCTCAATTGCTCTGATTTGCATACTCCTAAGTGACAAGCAACATTTTAAAATATTGCCCAGTGGTGTGTAAGGGTGGGAAAACAGGCTATATTAAGCCCAATAGGTGGGAATACAGCATAATCCATCTGTCTCTGAAGGACACAATGGCAGACATTGGAGAGGGTTCACACTTTCAGGTGCAGTGGTGTGGCATTCAGGAGTCCAGGGTCATGGTCAGACTCCTTGTTAAAAAACATGAGGGCTGGTTGATGCAGGGAGGTTACCTGGGCTCAGAGTGCAAGGCAGAGGCTTGGGACCAGCTGGCAAGGGACCTCACCAGTGCAACTGGTATCCCCCAAACAGGTGAACAGTGTTGTCACCACCATGATGACCTGAAAAGACAGAAGGGGGGGCTGTCTTGGACACCTGGGTTCAAGAATTCTGGGCTGGGAATGTCCCACATGTATGTAAGTACTATTACCTGTGTTTCACTAATATCTAATCTTGAATGTCTGCTAAACTGATATGCATAATGGTGTGCTTCTCCCTCAATAGCTGCAGAGGAGAGGGTTTGCAACTTTGAGGCACATGCTGAGCACTTGGCCATGTTGAGTGGTGAGTGTGGTGAGTACAGATGTATTCTGCTATCTATAGTCAAATAGGCAAGACAGAGTAAAGCATTAACTCTGATTAGGCATATACGGTAAAGATTGTGTTGCAATGAATGTGGACTTACACCTGTACTGTAAGAAGTGCATACTGCCAACTGTAGTGCCATAAGCAAGGAAGACTAAAGCATCAATCATAATAAAGTATATTTTGTACTGCAATAACTGAGGAATTGCAGCTGTGTTGCAACACCTGCATAATGACAACTTTTGTGCAATAAAAACATGAAATCATACCAGTAACTGATTGAAGGTTTCTCTAATAAAGTCTGTTGTGCAATGACTGTGGATGTATGGTTGTTTTGCAAGATATCAATCATTAAAACTGTTCTGCAGTAAAACAAGTAATAGTATCAGTATCTGCATGAAAGTATATCTAATAAAGTCTGTTGTGCAATAGGGCTGTTTTGCATTAAATCAATTATTAAAACTGTTCTGCAATAAAAACATGAAATAGTATTAGTGCCTGCATGAAGGTATATCTACTAAAGTATGTTGTGCAATATGTGCAGGTTCAGAGTTGTTTTGTAAGAAATTACTTATGACAACTGGTCTGCAACAACACATGGACCAACAGCAATAACACCAAGGTAAATTGTGTACAGCAGGATTGTCTTGTTTTCACCATTGCATGTCAGCTACATGCATTCAGACTGTGTGGTTCGGTGCTGCAGTCAGGTATAACAGTGTACTAGTTATACACTGCAAATAATAACCCATAATCGGATATTGTTTGTTGACTTCACAGATATTTCAACACACTAACAATGTATTGTGTACACCAGAATTCTATGTAGTAATGTATAATTTACCTAGTATCATTGTCATGCTTGAATTTCATGCATTTTTGTTCAACTGTCACTGCAATAAAGTATAAAACTGTACCACTATTAGCAGGTCATATTTTGGTGCCAGGTGAGCTCTAGGCAAATATTAGTCAGTAATCAGCAGTGATTCAGTAGCTCAGTTTGCTAAATGTTGTATATGAAGAAAATGTTTGCCACACACACAAACCAGGGTTCCAGTGCTATGTAGATCTAAATATTACATTATCTGTCACATAATGTTTACAGATATTCTCTCCATAGGAACTACAGGTAAATGGGTGAGATATCCCATATTATGAGTACATTATTGTGTGTATACATGTCCCAGACTGTTAGAATCATTCAGGAATGTAAAAATATAGCATAAAATACAGGAAATAAGTATAATATTAAAAGAAAAGAAAATAAATAAACTGTATAAGCTTTGGTATGGCTGCATGCCTGGAGTGTGTGTTAAAGGTTGCTGCAGCTAATTAATACATTTGATGCAGATGTCCTCTGCAGTCACTGCTATTGGGTTCTATCCCCATGCCTGACAATCAAGGCATGATAGTTGTTTACTGTCTTTACTGTCCACATACATGTTTCTCAAGTATCACTCTGTCACAGAATGTAATTACTGTTGTGTAATCCCTCTGTCACAGATGTATCATCGACTTGATTATGTGAATATCAAAGTAAAAGTACATCAGCCCACAGTACACTTTTGTAGTGATATAGGTACACCTGATGTGCAAGTGTTCTGTGTGGTTGTGTACCTGCAGTTGTTACTGTTTGGCCCATACTGCCCCATGCGGACAGCTTGAGAGATATATATGTGCTATAGCAGCTATAGGGCACTTTCACACATAAATAAAGGACAGACCTGTGGAGTAGACAGTAGTACTGTTGTCAACTATATAGCCTATAATGGTATTAATGGACTGTATTTCTTTCTTTCTCCACCCCTTATCTTCAAATATTTATTATTGTTATGCATTGGTTATGGTTTACTATTAATATATGTTATTCCATAAAGTTTATTTTGAGGCATGTGTTTCATTATTGTTATGTATTACAATGGTTGCATATTAACATATCTTGTTAAATTACCTATTCTGCTGGCCATATACAGTAACTGTTACTGGCATGCTGTTAATATACTGACTGTTCTGTTATTCATTGTTGTGTTTCACATAATATGCATTGAAATGTAATAGGGTTATTTCCAATGTTCTGGAATGCTATTATTACTAACAATGGTTTTGTTCATAACTAACCTAAATGTATCACTTCACCTCCATAACCACAGCATGTCAGGGTAGACCAGTTCCTGCCAATCTGCCTACCCTACCTCAGCTGCCAATGGCACCGGGTCCCAGCACATCTGGGAACAAAGCCAGTGGTGCCCCCTCTGCTGGCCCTCCACCACCTTCGAGTGTAACTGCCTCTGGGGTAAGGGCCTGGACCCCCTGGGAGTGGTGGCAGAAGGGCAATAGTCACCCAGGATCGACTACTGGCCATGGTACCCAGGATTGTTCAAAGGAGTTGTGACGCCCATGCACAGGCCCAGCAATCAAGGAGCTGCAATCCTCACCAATAACACCAGTGAGGGGCATCCACATTGGGAAGGATAACAAATACACACACTGTAAAGTACAATTTCCCTTAAGAGAGCACAGAGATCATAGCACCGACTGGTGCTGGTTTCCCTTTCTCTCCAGATCCCCAATAAGACTCCCCACTGGCACAGCTATAGGGTCCAGATCTCAGCCTAGTGGTCACGCTAAAACCTCCAGTACCCTCTCTGTCCAACCAGTGCTTCGTGTCCCTGCCCAAGTAGCTGACACACACACTTTGAGATATGAGTTATATACAAACACACAGACACTCCTGGGGAAGGCTGGCACAGGTTGCCCTTTCGGCCCAGACTATACGGTAGTACCACTTGCCACCAACTACTAATATCAGCTACTAATAAGACCCTTATCAAAGGGTGTCCAATTATTACTGTGCAATATTATTATCCAACTTTTAAGTGTGACGAACAGCAAGGCTTATTTGGAGTGGCTTGGACAGTATCACTATATACATGCAATGTACTCTAGAGCTTAAATTATCTCTACATAAAACAGCCACAGTTAAAAGGTTTAAAAATATTTAATAATAAATAATAACACAAGACAATACTTTTTACTACACAGTGCTAGTCAAGAGCTCAGAGATCACAGAGAAATGCTTAAAATAATACAGTAGAAAAGTTCTGACGTCAATACAGAAAACAAACAGATAGACTAGACTACCTATTTCCTACCTATATCTAAGAGCAAACATAGTTCTAAAATAAATGTACATATAGAGCAAGGCAGTGCTGGTGATGTCAGTTCTGAAAACAAATGCAAAATGCTCCGATTCTTCTCTCTCTCTGTCCTTAAATTGATAACACAGTACCACTGACTCATTTCAAATTACATTATTCTGTTTCCTAACATAAACTCAAGAGTGTAACAGTCCTTTTGATCTTGCAGCTGGCCAGGAAGCCAGAACAATAAAAGACATTATACATGTACATTCTAGCCATTAACTCTGGTCTCAAAAACAATAGGAAGAACTCCTTCATTCAGACATCTCAGCTCCGAGTTTTGAGATCAAACAATTGTACAATGCTTGACTTATCAGCTTTCCTCCAGCACAGTGCAATGTGGTTACATTTTTGAAGTTCAACATTTACTATATTTTTTTTACATTTAAGACAACAAGCATGTGGCTTACATCAATATTTACAAATGACAGAATTATCTACAAATTCCTATCTAGATAGGCTGGCAGGAGCTATGAATGTCACCTGCACCAGATGGAGGACAAACTCGACAACCTGGTGGGGCCAGGTTGCCCTGGCACCCAACCTCCAACACAGCCACCTTCGGGGCAGTGAAGGAGCAATGTGGACTACCTATGGGTGGGGACCTCAGTCATGCTGCTGCCATCTGGAGGCACATACACTTCGGATTCCACAACACCCTCTCCATACAAGGTATTATCCCCCTTATGTGTCACACACCACCCCTGTCTGCTGTCTTGTCTGTCTTATCTGTCTGCAATTGTATCCTCACCTACTCAACTTACCACCCCACACGTACCTATATCCCCTTCCCCAACTCTCTCCTTATAAAAAAATAAAATGGGCACCTGTCCCACAAAAAATATCGCCCCATACATAGCTCTCCGTTTTGTACACATGTCCACTGGACACAACTAATTTGGCCCAATTGGCTTGACAACACATTTATGTTGTCCTCACCCCTCTCTCTCTCTGGGGTTTGAGAGTACAAATTCATACACAAAATCTGTCAAACTACATAGCTATTGTTATACAAGAGATTGAAAGATATGGCCCTTCCCTACACTTGTCCTGCACATCCCTACCTGCCTTTCACTATGTTTTCCCCCCTGCTTGCCCCCATTTCACCACTGTTCTATCACCCCCTTTTTCTTTTCTTTTTAAATTTTTAGTGCAGGTTTGCGGGGGGCTAAGAAGAGCGCCTCAATACGGCGTGTCATACAGCACTGCGCAAACCCACTTGAATGAGTTTTAAAGTGCCTTAATGATCCTATGTGTTTCTCACAGTGTTAGGCATATGTATAAAATAATCTCCCCTGCCATTTTCCAAACCTGAGCCCCTGTCAGCTATAGCCTACTGTAGTAACTCACTAGGCCACACAGATCTTGATTATCGCAGGTGTTTCCAGCAATACATACTGATAGCCACTGACAGACTGAAATTGTACCTAATATGACAAATGGGAGTGTATCTGGGATTCTGATGCAGAAATACACCAGTAGACAGCCAAATAAATAATAATGGCAGTACGTGAGGCCTGAGATAGCAGGTAAATGTTTGCTTTTACCTGCAACATCTTCAAACACAGCTGCTAAGGCATCAATGGCAGAGTACTTATGTTCAAATGTGATCCTGGTGCAGAACAACTGCCTTTGAAAGCCATGCACATACTGATGGATGTAGACAATGTGTGTCACAGCCTGTATGTCAACACATATATCTGGCATATACACCTGCTGCATCACTGACTCAGTTTCTCAGTCTGTTAAATGCCTTGCATACAGAAAAGTTTGCCACACACAGTCCTGGGTTCAAATCCAGTGTGTTGCACTTCAATTACATTGCTGTGAACACAGCAAGTAATGACTGAGTCATGCAATTTTAATCCACATAGGTTACTGCTACTGTAGTATCAGCTACCCAGTTTTGCAAGTCACAGGCCTGCAAGTAGGGACACACTGTACATATTCGTAGAACCTAACTATATCTCGCCTACTCTTCTGCTATTGGCACTGCTGCATGACAGATGTACCTTGTGCACATGCCTGAATTGGACTGTAATGGGTACCCTTACCCTGGCTGTGCTGTAATGACAGGGCTGCCACAGCTGCCACAGTTATGCATGCACCTTTCTGGCCTCCAAAGTGTTCACACTCCCCCTATGTTTCCTAGGCTGCATACACAACTGTATGTTAAGGTAGCTGCTACAGACCGACCATACTTCCCAACCCCCTATAACAAAGGATCCGGACAGAACCATACATAAGGGGGGGGGGGGCAAAGGCCCAGAGATAGGTACATGTTTTACAGTTTGCCCATACAAAGATAGCAAGTTGATAGAATAGCAGCTACTGCATTACCATGCATATTCTGATGGGTATGAAGCATGACACACACAAGTCTTTCGCCTGTCTGACCTAAACCCACAATGTTTGACAGTGACCTGCCAGATGACCACACTGTCATGGGACACTGGCAAAACATATGAGGAAAAACTGTGGACATACTTCATACTAGGGCTGCACCAAATATTCGCTTCGTATTGTCTTCGGTTCTGAATACCAGGCCGAATAGTCTATTCATATTCAGCTGAATAGTGTGCTCATGTGTCCGTATTTACAGTTCTGTACATGAGTAAACTCACCGGTGCAACCAGTCTGTAGCTGTAGCTGTAGCGGCAGCATGGTCCTTGTCAACTGGTGGGCCGTCTGTAACATAATTGTACCGGTAAGATTTTTCCTACCTTAACATGGAATCAATGGGATGCTGTGAAAAAAAAGCTATGGTGGAATGTATTGAAGGGAGGTGGCTGGCAACATGTTAGATATTTTATGCCTGTGCATGAAGATTACATTTGGGTAGTTCAGTGATGGATAAGCGAAGTCCAATTTGGAATTATTTCAAGATATGTGATGATGAAATGAAAGCACTATGCCAGTTGTGCAAAGCAGTTATCTCTCATGGAGGGGGATCAGCAAAGTCATTTACATCTCTACTAAATAATCATTTGTCCTATAAGCATCCTGAAGAATACAAAGAAGGCATTAACAAGAAGAAAGCAGCAACAGCAAGTGGGACGTCTGACACTCAACAAACTGGCAAGGTTTAGCAAACACTGAGCGACATGATTGGCAAGAAAAAAACATGGTCCATTCATAGTCCTGAGGTGAACAAAATACATCATTCCATCTCAAAAATGACTGCCATTGACATCCAGCCATATGCAACTGTTGATGATAAAGGCTTTAATAAATTGATTGGTGTACTTGAGCCTAGATACGTGCTACCAAGCCACAAATACTTCACTGAAAAAAATCATACCAGAGATGTACAACACAGCGTGGGACCATGTCCAGACTGCTATCAGAGAAGCACAGACACATGGATGGCACAAATAACAACAGAATAATTCATGAGCTTAACTGCACATTGGATTGATGATACATTTGTACGCAGATCTGCCGTCCTTCATTGTCAAAAATTTGATGGACAGCACACTGGGTCTCGACTAGCTGATGCTCTACTTGACATGATGAATCACTGGAATATTGACAAAGAACATGTCCAATTGGTCTTACATGATGGAGGTACCAACATGGTCAAAGTGTTACAGGATGCGGATTTGCCCATTGTCAGTTGTTTTGCCCACACTCTGCAGCTGGCTCTGAATGATGCAATTTTTACACAGCCATCTGTTGCTGACTTGATAACATTGTCACAGAAGATTGTGGGACATTATCGACAGTCTTCAAGTGCTACCTCATGCCTTCATGCCATTCTAGAAGAATTTGATGTACCAAAACATCAGCTTCATCAGGACATTGTCAACAGGTGCAGTTCAACGTATCAGATGTTGGATCAGTTGGTGGAGCAAAAGAGAGCTGTGTCTGTGTACATTGCTGAATGTGATGACAAATCCAGCAAGGTGCTCTCCCTGATGACAAGCCAGTGGGCTTTAGCAGCAAGAATTGTTGCAATTCTTCAGCCATTTGAACAACTAATGCATGAAATAAGCTGCAACAATTCCTGTTTTTCAATGATCCTACCAGTTGTTCAGGCTGTCTTGTTGTATCTGCAGAAATATATAGCTCATAACAGAATCAAAAAGACAGTCAGCAAACTGATAACATCCTTAACAAGGATATTTTCCAACAGGTATGAAAATTACATTTACACAGTTTTGGCTGGCTTGGATCCACGCTTCAAGCTGCATTTTTTGACACCTGTGCAGCAAGTAAAAGCCAAAACAGACATTGTCACTGCAACATTACTGTGGCATCCAAGGTCATCTGTGCTTGTAATTCAGCCTAAAAATCAGTCACTGAAGTTGTTTCTGAAGTGAATGAAAAAACACCAACAAAAATGACAAAGACAGCAGCAGAAGACTTTTGGTCATCGTGGAATCAGTTGCAGCCTCTTCAGGCACTGAACAGTGATAATTCTGTCTCCATAGAAACAGAACTGAACAACTTTCTGACAGAGCCCTGTTTTCTGAAAGACACTGACCCACTGAATTGGTGGAAAATGAACATTTCCAGGTTTCCAACATTGGGTCATACTGCTAAGCGTTACCTTTCTGCACCACTTACAAACATGCCAAGTGAACGTCTTTTTAGTACAGCTGATTATACCTTCGGTGAAACAAGAAACTGTCTTAATGTTGACAACATGGAATGACTGGTGTTTTTAAAGCTAATGCAGTATTCCTGAGTTAAATGTACATCAGTAAAAAGTTTGACAGGTATTTGGTAACATCAGTAAAAAGCTTTGATAGCTACTTGGTAACATCAGTAAAAAGCTTTGACAGCTATTTGGTCATGGCTCCATTGTGTTTTTTAGTTTACATTTGTTTTTTGGTTTTGTGGTGAGTTAAATGCATGTACAATAACAATTTCTTACTTTTAGCCCTCATCGTAGTGCACAGACAGCAGAACACAGCACAGAACAATTTGGAAAACTTTACTTGCTGCTTAACTATTTTGTTTAGTGCTTAGTTTTATTGCTTAGTTTACCTCATGACTTCACTAAAACAACCATTCGTATTTGTATTCGACCGAATAGTTGGTACAACTATTCGTATTTGGTCGAATACTGTTAACCCCCTATTCAGTACAGCCCTACTTCATACATCTCTACAGTGGACAGTATTTGTACTTACCCTATCCGATGCTGTGATCTCCACACCTCAGTAATGTCCATGTCAAAAACTAAGAAAGAGGCCAAGGCCTACATGAAGGCCTTATATATTGCACTGTGGTGCCATGTCATAATGATAGTGCAATTCAGCTGTTTGGATGCATTTAGCAATTGTGAGCCATAGATTGGCTCACAGGCAATTACCTGTTAATGAGCTTTACCTACAAAAGGCAAACGACTGCTTATGAGGAACAGGTCTGTATGTGGCTTTACTCACACACAGACAGTGTATGTGCAAAACATTTGCAGAGGAACACCTGAAAAAAGGGAATACATCACTCTACCATGTATGTATTACATTTCCACATGAAATGGGATGCAGGTGGAGGATGGAGGTATGGGGAATAGGGATTAAAACAGTAGGCTTGTATTAGATCTATGATAATGACATGTCAGTGATACTCTGCTGTCCAACACCTACAGCCATGCCTCTCAACTGTCCCTGCTTTGAATCACATCTCTGCTCTGTCCCTGTCCATCCCTCCTACAATGGTTAGATGTGGTAGTTAAGATAGTGGATTACACGTAAGACATAGTGACACTAAGTAAGGATGTACACTCCTGTAACATCAAACTATGTACTGTAATTCACCTCCTCTCAATCTGTCAGTATCACACATAGTACTAACATTGTAAAAGTGTACCCGAATGTCCCTGATGTACTCTGGCTAAGTCACTGTTTCATGGACATTTGTCCCTCTCTGATTGAGAGCTATGCCTAACATACCTCTGAACCTCCTACAGTAAGAAATCAGGGAAAGGCATATTTAATGGGGGGACAAAGGCCCAAACTCAGTGACAGAGTATACATATCGGCCATACAAAGTAAGAATGTGATTAGAGTAATGGATATTACTGTAGCGTAAGTGTTGTCTGAGGGGTCTGATGGGTGACAGTTTGATTTTGTGTCAGTTTTCTGACAACAAACATCAATCTGTGGACAAATATTTGTCAGACATCCACAAGTTTGTGCAAGAAGGACCACAACTATGAGGTAAACATGGTGACATTCTGCAAACATCTGCATAGTTGAGACGTATAATGCCTACAGGGAACATATACAACAGCAGGTTTGCATTGCTGTCTGTTATTGTGGCATACTGGTGTGGTTGAACTGTCCCCATATAGTTGTTGAAATAGCACATTGCTATTTGTCTGATAGTGGTCGTATCACATATTAGTGGGGATTTGCCCATAGGGGACACACCACAATACACTACAGTGATGGCTGTAGAGATACAGCAGAATCTGTCACAGTACACAGGGACATTACCCAGTATTGCTACTATCTTGGTGATAGCCACACATGTAGTGTGTCACCAGACTGTGGGGTATGACATCTGAGGGAGTAGTGGATAGTGTAGACCACTATGGGTTTGTAGGGTCTATACATAGTGGACATCTATGTATCTGGTCCTGTAATGTGTTCCCCTCTTGTTGTCTTGCAAGGATAATGTACCAAAAATGGAGACATCATCCATTTTCATCTGCAGAAAATGACACTATACTGGAAGCCCTCAGACTCAACCATCACATCCTGCATTCAAGGAGTCACCACAATCATGAATAATTGGCAGCATTGTGGGCTGCCCTTGTGAGGGCTGTTAATGATATTGGCTGACAGGACAGGACCTATGAGCATGTTCAACACATGGCCACCGACATGGTCAATGCCGCACATCAAAGGGCAGCTGCTGTTACCAGGGATTGTGCTCCCACCGGTGGAGGGCCTGCAACAAAACAACCACTCTCAACCACAGAGAAACTCCTGGTGAACTTAGGATCAACCAACAGCTCCCAGCTAACCATCACACCATACATGCTGGAGGTGGGTGCCACACGTCTACATCAGAAGAGTGTCCAGGTAAGCTTACTGTGTTCACCAGTATAATACATTAGCAGTCATTGTGGCAGATTCTACAGACCAGTGCATGAGTGTCAGGTCTATCTACATTAAAAGGGAGGTGGTTGCCTTTTACCCAAAGTTGTGCATGCATACTTAGAATGTCAGCAATATAGCCAGTATCACACCAGCTACTGTACATGTGGATATATCCACATATTACCTCGTAACACTGCAACATTTGGTGCTGCTGACAATACATCTCCCTCACCTTTTCATAGGTATGTCAGGTGTGGCTGAAGTTCTTGGCACTGTATCTGGTAAGTTTGATACTGTTGTTTTGTCAGAACAGATATACCCTATGAATGTTAAGGGCTGCCATTTTGCCTTATGTACTACTGTTGTGCTTAGCCAGAGTAGAATAATAGTATGTTCCATTTTGGAGAAGTTAACTGCAGTGCATAGCCTAGGGAATGACAGGTGTGCATTTGTAAAAACATTCACATGTTTGCACTTGCAGTTATGCGCAACTATATAGCCTGCTATACATGTGGCAATTACTCTAAGATGCCCATTCAAACACAATAGGGAGAAGGTACATACCTGAGGCAGTGCTACCACAACTGGCATATCATTGTCAAGACACATGTACAGGGTTTTATGTGTAGTTCTGTCACGTACACTGTCATATTGCATACCTCACAAGTGCATTGTACTGGCAGCATTACCCAGATGTAGGTGATGTGCATGTTATACAGAGCCTGTGTTTTATGTCTGTGTTGTTGTGAGTATGTGTGTGTTGTGCATGGGATCAGAGATGAGAAAAATGTGGGACATGTAATGCAGTTGTGGATCCTCATCTGTATGAGTCTGTGTGGATTACAATACATAATAGTGCAGGTGGTAATGTACTGCTTTTGTCTGGCTTCTCACAGGTGAACAGGGGTGGTTGGAGTCTGTTCCACTCACAACCTGATGTCAGTGTCTCATCGGACTCTGATGATGATGGTGGCCATAGTGAGGCACAGGTGGGGTTGTCAGTGGCTGAATCTGTCCCAGAGGTTGACATCCCTCTTCTGCCTCCATTGTCCCCACACACACAGTCAGTATGCCCACACATACCCAGTCACCAGAGGCCACAGATATTGCACAGCCAGAGGGTGATGACATAATATAGGACAATGTGCGAACTATGGCTTCAGTGAGTGTAGATACTGGACATAGCCAGACAGCTGGCAAGGTCCAACACAGGCAGATTGACAGGGGTGTTTGGAGGACTGCTGCCCATCCACCTCCTGTTGTAGGTGTCACATTACGACTCACTCGCTGTATGTTTCGGGCTGTCATGGAGGCCAGGCATGAGCTGAATGCAACACCAGATGGATGCTTAGTGTTATGGATGCAGCACAGTCTGACATTCATAACTGCTTCCAGCATATTGGTGACACCATGGAATGTTTCAATGATGTGGACAGACAGTGGGCTGAGACAGTGTCTGTCTTTGAGCGCACATTGTCTGTGCTGGAACATGTGGTTGGGGTTGGGCATCAGATAAGTGGACGTAGGCCAGTAACACCATCTGTGGCCATGCACACTCATGTTCCTGTAGTGGCAGTACCTCCAGCACTACAGAGAGAGGTGTACTGACCACACCATGATGTGGCAGACCATGGGCACATTATCCTGGGCAGTAGTCCCATGGGGGACACAGGCCCAGCAGACAGCAGTCACCGTCAGGTGCTAGCATCACATCTGACCTTGGGCATGGTGCTGCCTTTGCTACTACTGATGAAGCCAGTTCTTGTGTTCATGACCGAAGATGGTGAACTGTCCACTCTAGCATGTATGGTCTACAGCTGTCCACCATACGCACATATAGGGCTAGCACTGGGATTGATGGTGTACATGCACACAATCACATGCAGGTCACCTACAGACACACACAGCACCTCTTCATGGCCCATGTAACCAGCACCCCTTCCTGACTCACACACACATGCTGTCAACTGTTTGGCTCAGCCAAGGCCTCTGGCACCCCCAAACCACACCCTGTGCATATGATGATACCTGTGCCACATCCTTGCCATCCATCCCATCAATGCAGGGACCTGCATATATCTGTCTGATGCACATAGTGATTATACAACTTTACATCTGTTTGTGTAGTGCAGTAGTGCTGTGCCATGTCAGTTGTTGTGACCACGACAGGTACTGGCCAACTAGGGTCCTCAGCACTAGCACAAATCTCCTTAGACTTACCCAAACAAAAAAAACAAGCTTGTTTGCATATACTCCACTTAAACTACAGAACACACTCTAAAACTAAGGCAAACAGCTATAAAATTTTAAAAATAAGCTCCCAAAACATAGGAAATGAACCTGATGTTTGTTTAGACAAAATTACTCACCTGCAAGTTAATTATTCAGGAGTTACATCTTGAAACCTGGGCTCTTGTGGCTTAGTGTAAACCCCGCTCCGCGAACACTCACTTCGCTCGTGCTCGCTCCGCTCCCAGCCCTGCCCCCTATTCCCACCCGCCCCCAATACTCACACTTTTATAACCTCAAACCACTCCCCCTACTGGCCACTAACTTCCTGTACCTCACTACCGCCCTCTAAGATCAAACGGAATATGACACCACCCAGGAAGCTTATCATACTAACTCTTTTTCCCCTGCTACTTGTCCCTTACCTAGCTACCCTATATGAAACCTGGTCTTACATAGGCTTCCACCACCCAGTCTACCAAACCAACCCCTCCCCCATAATTAACAACAGAGGCCATGACTCAACTCCCTACTCACCCTCCTTGTTAGAACTCGAACACTATGTAATTATCAAACCTACCAATATTAGGCCAAATGATAAACATTACTACAAACTTCTACTCAAAGCCCTCAAATTCATTACCACTCTGAATCACAGATTAGCCACAGATGGTGATATCCACCCTAACCCTGGCCCTTCCCCTCCACTCAACTCTAACTCCACCCTATCCTCCCCTCCACTTCTCAAGCTAAACTCTAGACCCTTTAACTCTCTTCTGACCTGTCATCTAAACATCAGAAGTGTAAACAATAAGATTCACAACCTACATGCCCTTTTAGCTACTTGTTCCCCAGACCTACTGTGTCTCACAGAAACCTGGCTTAAACCAAGTACGAAAGACACACAGATAATCCCACCAGGGTATGATATACTAAGAGCAGACCGAATAACTCGTAAAGGTGGCGATGTAGCCATACTCTACAAAAATACATTACAAATCTCCCTTGCCTCTCCACAACCCCTCCTAACAAACAATGCCGACATTCTACTTGTAAAACTTCAACCAAACAAACATAAAAGCATAAATATAGCATGTATTTACATCCCCCCAGGCAACAATAATAACGAAACCTTAGAGGACTTTCTCCACTGGCTAACTCAAACTCACCCCCAGGAATCCATAGTGTTAGGTGACTTCAACATCGATTGGAATTCCTTCTCATCTAGCTCCCCATCTAGCAGCATAAATCTACATGGCTTTTCTCAGCTCATATCCACTCCTACGAGACTAGGTAAACCACAAAACAAAAACAGCATCCTGGACTGGATCCTTACTAATAAAGATCCTGACCAGTACTCAGCAGGTACTCACCCAGAGGGCATGAGTGATCACTTACTCACCTATGTTATCAAATTCAAGAAAATCACCCCCCTTCTTACAACCATAAAAAAAATCAGGAACAATAATAAATTCAACGCCTCCATTTTTCAAACTGAACTTAAAGCCCACAACTGGACAATACTCAAGACTCTTCCTCTTGAAGAGGCAGTTATCTACTTCAACACCACCTTCCTCAAGATTCTAGATTCCCATGCTCCAATACGGTCCATTAGAACTAAAACCAAAACTGCACCATGGCTCTCTAAGGAAACAAAATCCAAAATCCTATCTAGAAACAAGATGTGGGTCACATGGCGTACCTCTAAAGACCCACACTCCCACCAAACCTTCCGGCAACTTAGAAGTGAAACTAAAAGAATGATCTTAAATGATAAAAAAAACTTCTTCCTCCACCTCCAACACAAACACCTTAATAATCCACAAAAATTCTGAGCAGGCTTAAACAAGCTCCTGCACCCAGGCCAGGCAACCACCCCCACTCCAACAACTTGCAAACAACAGTGCCCTGTAGACATTGCTAACACAATTCAATAGCTTCTTCACAGAAACTATACAATCCCTGGCCACACAATTCAAACAAACAACCAGCCCACTCCACTACCCATGCCAGCAGAATACTACAACTACATCAGATCATCTATTTACCTTTGATCCAGTACCCATAACCTCTATAACATCTCATCTTAAAAAACTAAAACCCACTAAGCTAGCAGCTGACCTTCTCCCAGCTGAGTTTCTGCAAAAAGCAGCTGAGGCCATTTCCTATCCCGTCTCCATAATCATAAATCGTACCTTGTCAGAAGCCTTCATCCCCTCCATATGGAAAATGTCCCACATTATTCCTCTCCATAAAGGTGGTAGCTCACTAGAGCTAACCAACTACAGACCTATAGCTATACTCTCACCCCTGGCCAAAATTATGGAAAAGTGTGTCCACAAACAACTGATGGAACACCTCACCAAAAATAAAATTCTAGCCAACTCCCAACATGGCTTCAGGCCAAATCACAGTACCACATCAGCCCTACTATCCTTTTCTAATACCATCAATAACTTCAGAAACAATAATAAACTATCATCTGCTCTTTTCTTAGACCTCTCCAAGGCCTTTGATATGGTGAACCACATTCAACTCCTCCATACATTAAAAAAACTATCACTCAGCAATTCCACACTGAAATGGTTCCAATCCTACCTGTCCAATAGGCAACAGGCTGTTCTATGGCAGGACAAATTATCCGCATGCCTACCTGTTACACTTGGAGTTCCCCAAGGATCTATTCTTGGCCCTCTTCTCTTCACCATCTTTGTTAATGACCTGCCCACAATCACCCCCCATGCCACATGCATTCAATATGCAGATGATTCGACCATCATCTGCACTGCCTCCAACTTGGCAGACCTCACTGCTTCAACCCAAGACACCTTCAACCTAATAGAAAAATGGTTCTCAAATAGTCAACTAGTTCTCAACCCCAACAAAACAAAACTACTTACTTTCTCACCCACTAACAAGACTCTTCCCCCCACCTTCCCTATTACATCCTCCAATGGAATCACTATATCACCAGAAGCTCACACAAAGCTATTAGGTGTTACCATTGATAACTCCCTTAAATTTGACACCCATTTCAATCTAACCATCAAAACCGTCAATAAAAAGCTTGGCTCTCTCTATAAAGTAAAACACTTTCTCACTCCTCACGCTAAAATTACAATTGCCAGCACACACCTACTATCAACTCTTTTCTATGCCTCCCCCCTTTTTACAAACCTAAACAAGACAACCCTTAACAAACTTGCTTCTTGTTACAATCACATAGCTAGATTTGCCACAAATTCCACCTTTAGAACGCACCACTGCACTAACTTGAAGCAACTAGGGTGGTTAGAGTTTTCCAGCCAACTCCATTTCAACCACCTCAAAATGGCTCACCAGATACTGTATCACCCAGAGAAAACACCAGCTCTGAAAAACATCATTCACCCCTACATTAACCTGCAATCTTTATGCTCCTCCAATAAGATCTTAGCTCAAACTACCAAAGCCAATAATTCTGCTGGGGATTCTCTATTCTCAAACTTTGTAGGTAAAATGTGGAACTCCCTACCGACCATGCTCACCTCAGAACCTTCACTCCTACAATTCAAAAAAAAGCTTAAACCCCATCTCAATACTCTCTGGCAATGTCCCTGTTCCAAACCTGATTAACCACTATCATTTACCCTTCTCTTACCTCACTATCCTTAACCGCTTTTTAACAAGGCGCCTCACCTTTGTAACTGACCTATGTTTTTTTTTTTTATATGCTGCTGTTATTTTTTTCCCAAGATGTAATGTATCTTTATATTGTATTTAGAACTCAACTATCTTCCTTTTTTTGCATTAACAATGTTCATATGTCTGTTATGTACCTGGAGCTTTTCTCCCCGGGCCTCCGCTGAAAATGGACATGTATCCAGTCGGACTCTCCCGGTTAACAAATGTAAAATAAATAAAATAAATAAATACTGTATGCTGGCATGTGTCAGGAATGCACATCAAATGTTGTGTATCTTTGTTGTGTGATGGTACACTGGTGGTAGTGTTACAGAATGACAGATGTGTCACAGAGCTGTGTATGGTTCTGTCCCAGAAGTCTGAGCAGTTCAACTATGAACACATGGTGGCAATACAGCAGCACAGGATGGAAAGGCAGCACAGCAGAGATATGATGTCAGCAAGGTATGCCTACTGGCATGTATGTGCATGGCTCCCCTAAGTGCATATGTGTAGAACAGCATGTTAGGGACAATGGGAACAGTAGCGTCATCATGCTTCCATACCCTGTGACAAAAACAAAGTGCCCACAAATTATCACATAGGTGGTAATCCATTAAGTACAGAAGAAGTAATTAGGGACCTGGGACCCAAGTTGACAGCAATCTCTCATTTGACAATCACGTGGCCAAAGTGGTTAGAAGAACATTTTATATAGCCCAACTAATCATGAAGGGATTCACATCTAGATCAGGGGAGGTCATCATGCCTCTTTACTCATCCCTCATCAGGCCCATAATTGAGTACAATGCCCCTTTTGGGATGCACCTTACCAGACACCTGCAGCAACTGGAAAGACCCCAAAAGTACCTCACCAAGAGGATCAAAGGGCTCAAACAGATGCCATATGCTGCCCGGTTAAAGAAACTCCAGCTCTACTCAGTGGCATACCGCCTGCTCAGAGGCGATCTGTGCCTGATGTATAAAGCCATGTCCAACCCAGAATTAATGGACATGCTGGACCTCAGAAAATCCAAATCCCATCGAGCTATGCGCTCGAGAGACTTGAACCTCAGCACTGAAATAAATAGGACATGCTGGAGGGACAGATTCATAACCCAGAGGCTCCCTTCACTCTGGAATAAAATCCCAGTCCAGGTTAGGCAGAGTCCCTCATTGACTCTCTTCAAGAGGAATCTTGATGAGTGGATGGGAGATCGTAGGTTTACCTCGGGTATCACTTCTGTGTCACTGTTAGACAGAGGCACAGTATACTAACCTCGAAAATGGGCATAGCAAAATGAATTTAAAATGGGTGGCGAAAGCCAAACACATTCTTGCTAGGCTTATAAATGCCCTAGGGCAGATAGCCTAGTATGAACCTATGAACCTATGACACACTCTAGTACCCTTGATACATGTCACCTGGGTAGTCTGCATGTGCAATTGTAGAGGTTAGTCACAGGGCCATAAAATGTATAACCAATGCACAGGGGTAGGCCA
The DNA here is from genome assembly GCF_019279795.1 of Protopterus annectens. Classification (NCBI taxonomy): domain Eukaryota; kingdom Metazoa; phylum Chordata; order Ceratodontiformes; family Protopteridae; genus Protopterus; species Protopterus annectens. The sequence goes on from NC_056728.1 coordinate 996,596,915, forward strand.
CATGGGCATGTCTCTAGTGCTATCAGGGGATATATTTACACAAACACACACACACACACACACACACACACACACACACACACACACACACATACACACACATACACACACACACAAGTTGGATACTGGGAGATTAGAGCCCCTACCTATCTAGTATTACACATTATGGCTCACAGTACTTATCACATGTGCTATTCTGTTTATCTGATAATATACTTTCAGCCAGTGCTCTTAAGGTGGATGACATCAGCAGGCCTTGTAACAGAGGCTAATGTTGAGGCCAGCAGCTAGTCAGTGGGCATAAAATGCATAACCATTGCACAGAGATAACCCATAGGGACTTGTCTGACGTGCTGCATGGGGATATATTTACACACACACACACACACACACACACACACACACACACACACACACACACACACACACACACAAGTTGGATGCTGTGAGATTAGAACCTCTACCTATCTGGTATTATACACTATAGCTCACAGTACTTATCACATGTGCCATGCTGTTTATCTGATAATACACTGTTAGCTAGTGCTCTTAAGGTGAATTACATCAGCAGGCCTTGTAACGGAGGCCAATGTTGAGGCCAACAGCTAGTCAGAGGGCATAAAATGCATAACCATTGCACAGAGATAACCCATAGGGCCTTGTCTGATGTGCTGCATGATGATCTATTTACACACACATAAGTTGGATGCTATGAGATTAGAACCCCTACCTATCTAGTATTACACGCTATAGCTTACAGTATTTATCACATGCACCACTCTGTTTATCTGATAATATGCTGTCAGCCAGTGCTCTTAAGGTGGATGTCATCAGCAGACCTTATAACGGTGGCCAGTGCTGAGGCCAGCAGCTAGTCAGTGGGGATAAAATGCATAACCATTGTACAGATATACCCCATAGGGGCTTGTTTGAAGTGCTGTATGGAGATATATTTACACATACACACAAACACACACACACACACACACACACACACACACACACACACACACACACACAAACACACACACAGAGTTGGATGATGTGAGATTAGAACTCCTACCTATCTATCTAGTCATACACATTACAGTTTGCAGTACTTATCACATGTGCCACATAGTTTATCTGCTGTTAGATGGTCAGCCAGTGCTCTTAAGGTGGATGACATCTGCAGGCCTTGTAGAGGAGGAAATTTAGAGGCCAGCAGCCAGTCAAAGGGCCACAAAATGCACACCAGTGCATGTAGACAGCCCATATGGGCATGTCTATACCGCTGTGAGGAGATATACTGATACACACACAGAGCTGGAGGATGTGAGATTAGAACTCCTACCTATCTAGGTATTGCACACTACAGCTCACAGTACCTATCACACATGCCACAGGTTATGCTTCTTGTATATGTTGATGCAGGCATAGTACTTGTGGAGTACGCAAAGTGGCCTTGTGTTAGACAGCATGTGTGGCCTGCAGAGTGATACTGCTTGCTACTGTTATTGCATCTAGTGCCCATGGGTGGGACACTTGGTAATATCCCAGTTATCTGTGTACACTTACTAGTTTGGCCATATGTGGCTATTTGAAGTTTAATAGGCAGACATGTGGCCAGGGATAATATGGCCTGTCCAAAGAATACATTGCACCCATTGTATATTACACCACCTGTATACCTATGTCTTTCTGCAAGTTGACAGCCCACAGTACTCAGGAGTCTGTGAGTGAGTGGATTATGTACTGTTGCAGCCCTCATTTGGTGCCATCTGATAGCTGTTGTTATGTGTATATGCAGATAACCCCAGCATTCAAGGGTACGTGGGAACATTTGTACATCCCCACGCATATCTATATCAATGTGTATAAAAGGGTTGTCTCCTTAAATGTAGTTTTGTGTGTGTCAGTAATGTAAATGTGTTCTGTAGAAGTATGTGTGAAGTCTATGTATCACTGTAGTTTATATAGCTATATATACATCATGTTATTTTATATATATATATGTGTATGCAACATACTGATACAGACAATTAAGCATGAGGGGGATAGGGAGAGACAGATATGTATACATAGCTATATGTCTGTACAGACATATTTCCACATAGCAGATCTTTGGACGGTAGAGGCAACAGATATGGGCTCAAGTTAGCTAAGTGTAGGAGCATGCCCAGTGTGATTGTCAGTACTTACAAAGTGACTCCAGACCACAGCGACCTGTACTCCAGTCCAAGATTATTGTGTGCTGCAGGGGTTCCCTATCAGAAGCCTGAAACACTATAAGCTTGAAAATCAAAATCCTGAAACCAAAAGCCTGAAAACTCAAAATCCTGAAAACCCAAAATCCTGAAACTCAAAATCCTGAAAACACAAAATAGACATATTGACGTCATTGTGGCTTTGCTACTGTTAGCCCTGTGGTGTTAGGTCATGCGTTGGGTTCAGGTAAGTGTGCGGTTGGTTTTATGTTAGGGTTAGGGGCGGTTTAAGTGAGTTAGGGTTAGGGCACAGGTTAGGCATGTATGCAATAGTGACAAAAATTAGGGTTAGGGGCGGTTTAAGTGAGTTAGGGTTAGGGCGCGGGTAAGGTGAGTGTGCGATAGTGACGGACCTTAGGGTTAGTGTTAGGGTCAAGGTCAGTCGGTAGATATTAGTGTCTTTGTATTGGCATATTAGCATTATTTGTGTTTTCAGGATTTTGAGTTTCAGGATTTTGAGTTTTCAGGCTTTTGGTTTCAGGATTTTGATTTTCAAGCTTATAGTGTTTCAGGCTTCTGATAGGGAACCGCTGCAGGACATTGGCTGCTGCACCAGTTACCACAGTACTGCAGTTGCCTGATATTGTCCAAGGCATTACCTGGCTGTTTGATGACCTTAATATATGAGTCAAACTCCAGATGTGTAGAGAGTGTCCAGCCTCTTGCCACATATTTTTGGCCCATTTCACATAACATTGTTGTTTTCTGGCAAATGAGTGGCAAATCAGTCAAGACTGAAGTAACTCAATAATGACAGATATTTAAGTTTCAGACTCCATGCACAGCAGGAGAGTCATGCAAATTCAGGACCTGTTATTCTATCCGCATTCTACATTTGTAGGAGCAAATATTTAAAACCTAACCCATGTTGTGGGTCTTGGTCCCACTTTTATTCACTTTATTTCAACAGATTTTCTGCTGTAAGAGTTTGTGAGGTATGATGCAATTGGGGTACATGGAGAAACACAACGCACAGGGTGACAGTCTGCATACCTCTCCCTGTACATGTTTTTGAAGAATATCCAGCATTTTTCCCCATATCTCTGGTGTGTTCCTCATACATTTGTGGTTTCCAAGTGCTATACTGTACATCAGTTGCTGACTTGTTGTACCTACTGACACATTTAACTGACAGCCTTTAAATCCTGCAGCTAATCTGACCTGTTGCAGCCTTCTGTTAAACTAGCCACCTGCTAGGTTACTCAGAGCGTGTATAATGTCTGTCTATAGGTATGGCCCTTTGTGCCCCCACTCACTCTGGCTTTGTCCAGTTTTCTTGCAGTAACAGATTGAGGGGTTATGACAGTCTGTGGGACTTCCACCATATGAGTACCTCACATGCAAAAGATGATGGATACTGCCAGATTCGAACCATCAGCACCATCACACATCCTACTGTACAAGAAAAATAAAAATAATCTGGTTCCACACAGCAGTGAAAATCAATATGTCCTTTATTGTAGTAGGTAAACGCTTTCTCGGAATAACATCCGCTTCATCAGACTGGTCTAAGTTGCCTCTAAGTAGGCGATATGAAACAGAGAATAGTTGCAGTTTTTTGAGTCTGTCCATATAAGACAAGTGTTTAAGGCCTATGATCCTCTTTGTGAGGTATTTTTGCAGCCTCTCCAGTTGTTGCAGGTGTCTAGTGAGATACATGCCAAATGGGGCATTATACTTGATGACTGGCCTAATGAGGGAAGAGTAGAGGGAGACAATGACCTCTTTCTTCCTGATTGTAAAACCCTTAGTAATGAGATGTGCCACAGAGAAGGACTTTCTGACCACAGTGGCAATGTGGTGTTCAAAAGAGAGGTTGCTGTCAACCTGAGTTCCCAGATCTTTTACAACGCCTTCTGTGTTCAATGAACTACCATCGATGTGGTAATTCATGGGAACTGGGTTTTCCCAAAGGGGATTTTGACACATTTTTTGGCATTAAGCTTAAGGCCATGGTTCTGAGACCAGTCGTTGGTCTCAGTCAGGCTTTTCTGTAGGATGTCAACATCACTTGGGGAGTTAATAATAGCTCCCAACTTGCAATTGTCTGCAAACTTTGTTAGCCAGACTCCCTTTGTGTTGGCCTGGACTTCAGAGAAGTAGATACCAAACAGGAAAGGACCCAGGACTGAACCCTGTGGGACTCCACTTGTGACTGGTCGGCAGTCTGACTTGGAGTCAGCTACTTTCACACTGTGGGTTCTATCTGTAAGCCAGGTTGCAACCCACCTAGTGATATAGGGGTTGATGCCTAGCTTAGTGAGTTTTTCTATGATTTCTGAATGGGGAATGGTTTCAAATGCTTTGGTCAGATCAAGGTAAGCTGTATGAACCACCTTGCCTTCATCCACAGCTCTGGTGACTGACTCAAAGAAGTTGACTAGGTTGAGCAGGCATAATTTACCCTTCACAAAACCAAACTGTGTGGGATCCAGAGTTTGGAGAGTCCCTATATCATTGTTTATTAGGTACATGATGATGCATTCCACAGCTTTGCATATTAGACTCATCAGGCTAATGGGGCGATAGTTCCCAGGGTCTGTAGTCACTCCTCGTTTGTGGAGAGGGATGACTGTAGCAGTGCAGTTCAGTAGGGAAAAAGTCTGAGGTGGGGCTGTGATTGAACAGGGCACACAGATGAGGTGCCATTTCACTTTGTAGTTCATGTAACACACAGCCAGGATTATTGTCAGGTCCCATAGAAGCTGTATTCTTGGCCTTGGACAGTGCTGTTTTACCTGTGCAGCAGTAATACTCAATGCTTGGCAATCTACTGGCATTGTGATTGGTTCTTTTGTGGGGGGGAGAGAGTGGTAAAGTCGGCACTGAATCTGTCAGCCAGTATATTGGCAATATCTGTTGGCTTGGTATTGGAGGCACCATTGTGTAGTAGCTCAGAGCAAATCTGGGTATTGCCGTGGAGATTCTTTACATAACTATAGAAGGCCTTGTGGTTGTCTTTACTATCTGCTGCAATTCTGTTTTCACAGTTAGCTTTAGAGGATTTGATGAGGGATCTCAATTTTTTGCTGAGGCTGATAAGGGAGTTTTTCCAGTCTTGGGACTTCACCTTATTCCACATCAGTTTCCTCCTTCTGTTGTAGAGTTTGTTTATGGCAGGGGACCATCAGATTGGCTTCCTTTTTTTAGAGGAGAGCATCTTGGTTCTATTGGGTATGGTGAGATCCATGCATTTGTGTACGTGTTTGTATAGTGCATTGGTGTATGATTCGGCAGTCATGCAACTATTCTCCATTTGCATGGGTCCTGTGAAGTTAGCCACCTCTGTTTTTAGGAGCCCAAAGTTAGCTTTGGAGAAGTTTTTCATGGTGGTTACCTTGCTGGCCAGGTGGGAAGGATGTGGATTTCCAAGGTGATTAGTTTGTGGTCGGATCTAACCAAGGAGAAGATGACTATTGGTGTGGAACAACAGTCATCCATGTTAGTAATGACCAGGTCAAGGATGTTGCTACTTTTAGTGGGGGTAAGAACGAGCTGGTCCAGGGCATTGGAATTAATGAATTCCGGGAAATGTTGGGCGAGTGTATTGGTACACAAATAGTTTTCCCAGTTAATGGAGGAATAGTTGAAGTCGCCCAGTATGAGAGTGTTAGGTTGGACCCTAATATTCTCCAGGGTGCTTAGAAATGTAGAGTGTGAGTCTTGGGACATGGTTGGGGATCTGCAGCAGGCTACAATCTGAATTGCTGTCTTACCCAATTTTAGTTGCACCTGAAGTATCTCTGATGCATTATGTTGGGCTACCAGTCTGGAGGTGTGCACATCCTTTATGAATATGAAACACCACCACCTTTGGAGCTCCAGTCCAAGTTCTGGGGCCAAAAGGTGTGGAATGAGTTATAGCCTGATAATGCAGGGATACTTTCTGCTGTCTTGAACCAGGTCTCTGTTACAGCACAAATGACGATGTTCTCCATTTTAAGGAGTGCTTCGAGCAAGTGCATTTTGAGATTTAGATTTCTAGCATTGAGCAGCATGACTCTCAGATTGCATTTGTTTGTAGCTGTTATGGTGGTAATTTGGTCTTTGGAACACCACCTAAAAATGGCACTATAGGGGTGGCAAGAGCCTTGGGCAGTATCCAGAAGCCAAGGGGTGACAGATGCAGGCCATCTCTGGCAAAGTGTCAAGGTCTGTCAATCATGTCATTCCAGACAGACAGATACTGGATTCCCCACAGAATGACACCAGAAACTTAGATAATGGTCGAAATCAATCATTTTCTGATTGTACTGTGGTATAATTCTGGGTTATGGTAGGAGGCTACTCAGGGCTAGAGTCATACCCACCTAGGCTACATAATCCAAGAGCTCCTCCATGTCTCTTTTCATGTAGTTCAGGGAGGTACATCTCAGGTCATTCACACCCACATGTACAATGACAGAGTCATATTTGTACCTGTTGTTAAGGGACCTGAGTGCATGTATTATGTGGCGGATCCATTCCTGGCACCTGACAGGTAGCTAACAGTTACTTTCTCCTTATTCAACCTAATGAGTGGGACATCAGTGTGCCTCACTATCAAGTCACCTATGACTAGTGTGTTGGGCATGCTGTTTTGCCTTAGGGGCTTTGGTTGAGTGGCACACTGTTTAGGAGAGTTATGTGTCTCATAATTAGTGTTGTGTTGTGGTGGTCGAGTGCGTTTCTGCCTTGGAGGTCTCTGCTGTTTGGGTAGATTTTTATTGAGAGTCTCCGTGAAGGTGGGTGTGTGGTTTGTGTTTTTATGTGAAGGCAGTGCTGTTGTGTGTTCTGGAGGGCTGTGTGTTCCATGTGGTGTGGTGCAAGTGTTGACCTTCTCCTCTTGACCAGCTATTCCAGTCATGGCTGGAGAGTGCGTGGCTTCCAATTTGAATATATAAGTGCATCTCTCACAAGTCTGAGTGTTGATAGGTAAGAGGAGAGGGTTGTCAGTGTACCTGAGGCAGTTGCTACATTGGCTCAGGATGCCCAAGTTCACCAGGTTAATAGTAGAAAGCACAGGGAACTGACCTTTAGACATGCCTAGAGCGGTGGGCATTAATAATAAGTACTGGAACTATTTCCTTGTAGAATGTTTGTGCACTCCAATAACTGCTACAAGACATCTGGTAAAGTGCTAGACTAATAAGCTAATAAAAGTGCATATCTGTGTCATGCATTCCACCAGCCAAGTACATCATTAAGGGGTTTAATGGTCCTAGTTTAAGTGAAACAGGGCTCATCAGTAATTTATATATCAGTGGCTTTCTCAGCCATTTTTTTGACAGCCTTCCTTGCTGAGCATTGTGGCGTACCACACAAACAGGTGCAACAAAGATAAACAAAGCGTAGCAGTCAGTAGACACACCCCCATGGCAGGTCATGCTCAGCACAGATGAACACAATGCAAACATGTTCAAACCTGCTGAAACATGTGCCCCTAAGGTAAACAAAGCTTAGCAGTCACTAGACACACACCCCTGCTGAGCACAGTGGCGTGCCGCTCAAACAGGCATTGCTGAGCTCCAATGAGCTTAAAAGTTTGTGGACACCACCCCCCCTTTTGATGCCAGCTACCTCTTCTGTGGACACCAACATAGTTCTATGCTTACATGGATGGGATCTGTGGAAACAGATACCCATTTGTGCTATACGGTAACCCCAGATTTGCATACAGATCCATGGATAGTACCTGGTCAATACACAGATTCAGGCCCTGCCGCATTAGCAACCACAGCAGTCCTACATTATACATACTCCACACAGGGTCTTTACATAATCACAAATTCTGGTTTTTGCAACATTTTTTACATTTTTAGCAAATAAGACCATGTAGGCTTTATTAAATTCCTCCCTATCTTTTGTCATTTACCTGTGTTATTATTCCATGGGACATGTGAAACAAGAATGAACTATTATTGGAGGTCAGATCTCTGTAGGAGATACAGCTGTTGCTAACGGTCTGGATAATCTCTGCAGCATCTTGGGATATATGGATATGCTATAAGTACAGATAAATTAGAATTTTTTTATTATTTACTGGAAATAATTGTGATGATGTGGGGTGTTGCCATCTGTGCCAGGGAGAGTGGGGCAGTGCATGTGTGGCATATGCCAGCATGGTTGGCTAGAGTTTTGCAGATAGTTTTGTGTTACTTGGCTATTGTGCTGACTTGTGCAGATGCTTGTGTTAAAATGTATCAACAGTGTTATTATAACTGATTAAATGTGTATGTTTAAACAAATAATTCTGGAAGGGAAGAGTATAAGTTTTTTTAATTGTTCTATAGTTTTCAAATACTGCAACAGATCTTAGCAAAGCTCTGAATATGTATTGTACCAGAGTCAGGTGTTCAAATGTGATGTCATTCTATAACCAGCAAAGAGAGGATGGAACTCTCATAGCAATTTGTTTTGTTTTCTTTGGAACCTGATATAAAGATCTATGACAGTTATCACAGTCAGTTAGTTGAGTTAGTTCAGTTCAGTTCAGTTAGAAGTTAGAATTTCATCACCTTGCCTTGTTGAAGTAAGTATTTCAGCATCTATTCTTGCCTTGCTGCATTAAGTTAGCTAGGGAACAGTTATTCTTTAGACAATCAGGAAATACAGTAAGATTAGTTAAGTAGTGTTTTTCTCCCTCTGTTTGAACCTGTCCAACTGTGTTGTTTTTATTTCACCTATGATTGAAACTTTGGTGTTTATTATACTTAGATATTTAGTATTTTCATGTTTTCTATTGTATTATTTATTATTAAATATATTTATACCTTTCATTGTGGCTGGTCTTTTAGAAAATGCTTTGAACGTCTTGAGAGTACTTGTGTCTATTTTAGTGATGCCTTGGCCACTCCAAAAATCCTGGCTGCTTTGATTACATTTATGTTAGTATTGAATTTACCCAGTATAGTTAGATACCCTTGTAAGAGCCTGAGAGTGGTTGACTGGTGGCAGTGTAGTTCCCTTATAGTCTGAGCAGAAGGGGTACATCTATACATCTAGTAAATCTGTGCCAGCCTTTCCCAGGAGTGGTGTGTGTGTGTCTGTGTGTGTGTGTGTGTGTGTGTGTGTGTGTGTGTGTGTGTGTGTGTGTGTGTGTGTGTGTGTGTGTGTGTGTGTGTGTGTGTATGTGTGTGTATGTGAAAATCAAAAACCAGGTGTGGGTATGTCACCTACTTTGAAATGGGACACAGTTCTCCAAAGAGAGTCTTGGGGATCTGCAGAGACAGAGGGTCCAGTCCCAGGTCTGGAGCATGTTCCCTGTGTGCTCTTGGAGGAAATTGTGCTGGATGCAGAATGCTAGCTGCTTTTGAAAATACTGTGTAAATCCATTCCTGTTTTTAGCGACTGTCTCTTGCTGGTATAGTGGTGAGGATTGAGGCTCCTTGATTACTGGCTTGGGGTATAGAGAGGCCATCACAATAATATACAAACATCAGGTGTATAAATTCTGAAGTAACCTTATCCAATTATGATGATATGGTTCATTTTCTGTATATGTTTGCTTTTCTATTGCCATTTGAAGCTTTAGCTTATGAATCTTCTTGGCACTCCTAGTTACTACGCTGTATCAATTTGTGTTTTTTTTTCTTTTCTTTATGTATTTACATAGAAGACAATGTTTGAGAAAAAATAAATGAATCTGTACCTCACTGGGATATTGCCTTTCAAAAGGGAAGAGTGGGTGAATAGAGAAAACTTGACATGTCTTACTGGAAGAAAGTATTCTTCATGAAATGCCATCTCATACCACTGTTTTATGTGAACAAACATATATTTGTCACCCTCTTCAAAAAAAAAAAAGATTGTAATTATATTGCAACAGGCTTTTGAGGTCAAGAGCTGTAGTGTCATTTATTATTTCAATGGGGGTTAGTTTGGGGGTAGAAGTATCTGGCAACCAGTTATATTTGGTCATAGGTTCATAGGTTCATAGGTTTATACTAGGCTATCTGCCCTAGGGCCTTTATAAGCTTAGCCAGAGTGTGTTTGGCTTTTGCCACCCATTTTAAATAAATTTTGCTCTGCCCTTTTTCGAGGTTAATATACTGTGCCTCTGTCTAACAGTGACACAGAAGTGATACCCGGGGTAAACCTACGATCTCCCATCCACTCATCAAGATTCCTCTTGAAGAGAGTCAGTGAGGGACTCTGCCTAACCTGGACTGGGATTTTATTCTAGAGTGAAGGGAGCCTCTGGGTTATGAATCTGTCCCTCCAGCATGTCCTATTTATTTCAGTGCTGAGGTTCAAGTCTCTCGAGCGCGTAGCTCGATGGGATTTGGATTTTCTGAGGTGTAGCATGTCCATTAATTCCGGGTTGGACATGGCTTTATACGTCAGGCACAGATTGCCTCTGAGCAGGTGGTATGCCACTGAGTAAAGCTGGAGTTTCTTTAACCGGGCAGCATATGGCATCTGTTTGAGCCCTTTGATCCTCTTGGTGAGGTTTTTTTGGGGTCTTTCCAGTTACTGCAGGTGTCTGGTAAGGTATATCCCAAAAGGGGCATTGTACTCAATTATGGGCCTGATGAGGGATGAGTAAAGAGGCACGATGACCTCCCCTGATCTAGATGTGAATCCCTTCATGATTAGGTGGGATATATAAAATGTTTTTCTAACCACTTTGGCTACGTGGTTGTCAAGTGAGAGATTGCTATCAACTTGGGTCCCCAGGTCCCTAATTACTTCTTCCATACTTAATGGATTACCACCTATGTGGTCATTTGTGGGCACTTTGTTTTTGCCAAAGGGGATGACTGTACACTTTTTGGCGTTTAGCTTGAGGCCATGGCTCTGGCACCAGTTGTCTGTTTCTATGAGGTCCTTTTGGAGGATGCTTGTGTCGGCTGGAGAGTCGATTATGGTGCCCAGTTTGCAGTCATCTGTGAACTTGGTCAGCCACAGTCCTTCCGTGTTGGCCTGTACCTACGAGAAATATATACCGAACAAGAGAGGTCCCAGGACTGAGCCTTGTGGGACACCACTTGTAACTGGTTTGGAGTCTGACATGGCTCCAGCAATTCTAACCATGTGGGTTCTAGCTTTGAGCCAGTTTTCAACCCATCTAGTGACATAGGGGTTTATATTTAAGCTGGTGAGCTTATCTATAATGCCCGAGTGGGGTATTGTATCGAAGGCTTTTGCGAGGTCCAGGTAGGCTGTGTGGACCACCTTCCCCTCGTCAATGGCCTTGGTGACTGTTTCAAAGAAATCAACCTGGTTTAATAGGCAGGATCTGCCCTTAACAAAGCCGAACTGGGTAGGATCCAGTGTCTGTAGGTCCCCAATATCTTTATTTATGAGGTCCATGATGATCCTTTCCATAGCTTTGCAGACCAAGCTAGTCAGGCTTATGGGGTGATAGTTTCCAGGATCTGTTGAGGCACCACCTTTGTGGAGAGGGACCACTGTTGCTGTACGCCACTCTTTGGGTACATATCCTGTAGTAAAGCTGAGATTGAACAGTAGTTTTATGTTTGGGTTTAGTTCTTCTTGGAGTTCATGTAGGATGCAGCCTGGGACACCATCTGGTCCCATTGATGCTGTGTTTTTTGCTTTGGAGAGGGCGGCTCTTACCTGAACTGAGCATCTGAGATGTCAGGGGGGCAGCACACTGCTGGGATAGATATTTGCCCTTTAGGTGGGGAGGGGGGGGTTGTGCTGAACCTGTCAGCTAGGATGTTGGCAATGTCTGTGGGTTCTGTGTATTTTTTGTCATTTTGGACTAATTCTGAGCATATCTGGGAATTCCCACCCAGGTTACTGATATAACTAAAGAAAGCCTTGTGATTATCCTTAGTGTCCTGTGCAATTTTTCTCTCTAAGCTGGCCTTAGACGATTTTATGAGTGCCCGTAGTTTTTTGCTAATAATGATCAGAGATGGCTTCCCTTTTGGGGATTTTGCTCTATCATGTAGTAGCTTCCTCCTTCTATTGTATAGTTTGTTTATGGCTGGGGTCCACCAGACAGGACGTCTGCCTTTGGAGGATTGGGTCTTGGTTTTATTTGGGAGTGCATGATCCATGCATTCCTGAAGGTGTTCATAGAATGCGTTTATAAAGGATTCTGCGGTCTGGGCCATATTTTCCACAGGCCCGGGGACTTTGAAGGATTCCACCTCAGTTTTGAGGAGTGTGAAATTTGCCTTAGAGAAGTTTTTCACTGTGGTTTTCTGGGCAGGGGGTGGGGTCAGGATGTGAATATCCAGTGAGATTAGTTTATTGTCTGATCTTACCAGTGAGGGATACACTTCTGGTCTGGAGCATAGAGTCCCCATGTTGGTGATGATCAGGTCCAGTATGTTTTCCCCTCTTGTGGGAGTGGTAACAAGTTGTTCCATAGCATTTGAGTTTATAAATTCTAGGAACCTTTGGGCTGGGGTGTTAGAGCTAGAGTAATGTTCCCAGTCTATGTTTGGGTAGTTGAAGTCGCCCAATATAATGGTGTTTGGAGAGACCTTCATATTTTCCAGTGTTCTCAGGAAGGCTGAGTGGAGTTCCTGGGTTTGGGAGGGTGGTCTGTAGTAGGCTATAAACTGGAAGGCAGTTTTACCCACTGTTAGTTGCACATGGATAGTCTCTGATGCTTCGTGCTGTGCCACCAACCTGGAGGTGTGGGTATCTTTGACGAATATTGATACTCCACCTCCTTTTGTGGTTCAGTCCAAGTTTTGGGGCCAAAAAGAATGGTATGAGGTATAACCTGCTAGTGCTGGGGTGCTCTCGGGAGCCTTGAACCAGGTTTCTGTTACTGCACAGATATCGATGTTCTCCATGCTAAGGAGAGTTTCAAGTGCATGCATCTTGAGGTTTAGACTTCTGGCGTTGAGTAGCATTACTCTTAGTTTCTTATCCCTTTTGATACCTATGGAGGTGGGTTTGTCTTTTGAGCCTTGCCTAAAAAAGTCACTATGGGGGTGGCAAGAGCCTTTGCCAATATCCGAAAGCCCAGGGGTGACAGGTGCAAGCCGTCCCTAGCGAAGCATCGTGGCTTGTCAAGCATGTCATCCCAGGCTGACAGGCATTGGATCCCCTTTGAATGACACCAATACTTAAGCCAGTTGTTGAAATTGATCATCTTGTCTTCATATTGTGGCATCATTCTTGGTGAGGGTAAGATGCTACTCAAGGTCAGGGTCATACTGGCCTGGGCTACATGCTCAGATAGCTCCTCTATGTCTCTTTTCATGTAGTCCAGGGAGGTACATCTCAGGTCATTCACACCAGCATGGACAATGACTGAGTCATATTTGTACTTACCTTGGAGTGACCTGAGTGCTTGTGTTATGTGGCGGATCCTAGCATCCGACAGGCAGCTCACCATGACCTTCTCCTTGTTCAGCCTGGTGAGTGGGACGTCAGTGTTCCTGACGATAGAGTCACCTATTACAAGTATATCAGGTGTGTTGTTTAGCCTTAAGAGCTGTGACTGTTTGGCACACTGGCTTTGTGAGCTATGTGTTGTACGTGTTTTGTTTTGGGGTAGCGGTTGCTTGGGTGTCTGCTTTGGAGGTCTCTGCTGCTTAGGCAGATTTTTATTTAGAGCCTCCGAGTATGTTTTTGTGTGTTTATGTGTTTGGTTTGCTGTCGTGGTAGGTCTATGTGAGACTGGAATTGTAGTGAGTGTGGTTTCTTTCTCCTCCTGACTGGTTATGCCAGTACTGAGTTGAGAGAGCTTAGCCTCCAGTTTGGCTATATGGTTGCACCTCTCACATGTGTTGGAATTTGCTGGGAGGAGGAGAGGGTTGTCTGTGTACATGAGGAAGTTGTGACATTGCCTCAAGATTCCCATATTCACCAGCTGGACCGGAGAGGAGATTGACAACTGACCTTTGGACATGCTTGAATAGTATTGGGAATTCCTTTATAATTGAAAAACGGGGCCAATGGGAAACAAAGTACTCAAGGGGAGTTTGTGAGGGTGTAGTGCTTTTAATTTTTTAGTGCTGACTTATATAATTGCTTTAGTGAGCAAGTGCCAGGCTTTAGAGTAGGAATAGGGTGTTTATTATGAGAACTAGATAGGTTTTAAGGGAAAAAGTGAAGAGCAGACTTTATGGAGCTGAGAATGGTTTAAACCCAATTAAGCGGAGCTGCCCGATGCTGCGCTATGCGCAAAATTGCGCAAAGCCACGCTAAAGCGGGTTTTATACAGGGGGACTTGAAAGAGCTAGAAATTGGCCCAAAACAGCCAATAGACTACCAGATTCTTGTGCTGGGAACACTCCTCCAGGGATAGATGGGCTGCTCTAAGCTCCCCACTGCCACTGGTGAACAAAGAAGCCTCCCTGTATCCAAGAAAGGAAATGGGCAACACAGGAACTTTCCAAAAGTCCAGAATACAGCAAAGCCTGTATTTGGACTACTCTAGGTCAGGAAAGACGGGAAACAAGGATCATTTTTTTGATTTTTTTTCTTTTTTTGCAACAAACAGCAGGAAAATGCAATAAATATGTAACACAGGCTAGCGCACTTGAGTGTGTAGCCTCAACAGGTAAATGCAACAAACAGGACAAACTATAAAAGTGCAGGTGCAAAAACAACTTTAAACAGTTTAAAACAGTTCAAGAAGCAGAAATACTTGCCGTTTAGCTAGATTGGACAGTCGCCCAGGTAGTAGCAGGAAAAAAAACACTTTTATCAGGTTAGCAGTCGCTCATTTAGCCTCTCTGCTGCTAGCACCACTCTGCAGGACCACGAGGAGCTTGGCTGAGTAGTAACAAGCGCAAAAAACATGCCAAAGCGGGTCATCTTTTGTTCCTGTGACATTTTTCTTTGTGTAATAATTTATGGCCATGAATCATGGAAAGACTTTTTGCAATATCTATATGCCTCCTAGTGAAAGAGGTTTCCCATAAAACATATAGGCAATTGCAAGCATGTCCCCTAATCAGGGTATAAGGGGGTTAAACTGGTAAGGCAATATGATCTGCTGTTATTATTGCTGCAACAGTCACTTAAGGTCCTGTATGACTGGCTTCTTATGATTAAGGATACAGAAAAGGCCATAAAATGAAGTATCAGATATTTGTGTGCTCTATAATAAACTCAGACTATTAAATTATTGAATGTCTTATAGTACGTCAAATTTCTGTGACTGTTGTTAAATATCAGATTTGTTGTTAGGAACAGTGCCAAATGTACATTTGGACTTCTCACATTTTCCATCTGTTAAGGATTTTCAACATTTCTGGCAGGACTCTTTGGTTATATAGGATATGGTACAACTTGGGGTAACAGAACATGAAAGTTTACAACATGGACTTGCTTGGAGAGCAGTCTTGTATAGTGTTATTAATCTGACTTCATATGTTTTGACATGAAATAAATAGCAGTTCCGATACTCTTGTACTTTATAATGCCTTTTTCTAGATGACTGATATTTTGTAGAAATTAAATTGAAGCCCCATTCTGCATACTAAACAGAAATGCATAATGAGCTGAGGGTGAGTTCCTTGTACTTTCTCCCTCTTCCATCAACACTTACTATTATTTATTTTCCTTCCATGTCCTTCCATACCATTCTCATCTTTCTTATAGCAATCAACTCTCTCTGTGTCCTTAACTTTCCCTCCTACTCATTACTCCACCTCATCTTATTCTATTCCTCTATTTTGCTAGCAGAATACTCTTTTATTTCTTACCTCCATATATTATTAGAAATATAATCTATATTTTCAATAACTGTATATTAGTTCACTCGACATAGGCTATCCACTTCTGTAGTGTGTCTTGCTACTTGCAGTTCATTTTGTTCTCGATCATAGTTCATCCTAGTAATATTTCAGTAGATGTATATCAATCTGTTTCCATTTTATCTGTTGTGAGGATTTCCTCCCTTGTATATACTTACTTGTCAGCTACTGTAAAATGTTTTACATTTGTTTTTGTGGAGCCTTTCTCCCCAACTCATTGTAAAATATTTAATCTGTTGGGAGACTTTTCTCCCCTTGTATATAATTACCAATCAACTACGGTTTAAATGTTCTTGAATCTGTTGTGGAGCTTTTCTCCCCAAGCCTCCTCTGAAAATTTATTTATTATTTTTATTTTATTTTACATTTGTTGACCGGGAGAGTCCAACTGGATACATGTCCATTTTCAGTGGAGGCCCAGGGAGAAAAGTTCCACAGATTAATAACAATCAAATATGAGATTTATACATAGCATGCACATATTCATAGGTAAACACATGATTTAACAAGATTCAATAGTTTTAAAGTTTTTAAGTACAATATTCATTGGTAAACACAAGATTTAACAAGATTTCATAGTTTTAAAGTTTAAAAGTATAATAGTTACATAGAATGTACAGGTTTCCAGTTATAACATTGCCTGAGACAGATATAAGTAAGAGGAGGCTGGGTGAGATGTTAGGGTTTGTTTATAAGTAGAGGTTGGGTTTCAAGTTGGAATAAATACATTTGTGGACTGTTGGAGTGGGTATTATCAGATAAAGCAACATAGGGAGGAGTTACAATTCCTCTTCAAGGGATAGAAGTGAGAGGGAGCAAGAGAGTGGGAAAGAGGGTGAGTATGATTTGGGGGGTCAACCTGTAGGGTAGCAGGGGCATATTCATGTGAGTTTTAGGTGTTCTTTTAGTAGCTTTTTGAATGTAACCATTGAGTTGGCTGAGGTAATGGCAGAAGATAATGAGTTCCAAATTTTACTTATGTAGTTATGGAAGAGGGAGTCACCTGCTGTGTTATTGCTTTTGGTCACCTTGATTAGTCTTTTATCACTAGAGCAAAGTTGTCTGGGGTTAGTTTGTAGTTTTAGTAGATTAGATAATGCCGGATTTTTTTCAGGAAGTAGTCGGAGTGTATGGGCAAAAGAAAGCTGATGGAATGAGAGGAGGTTATGGAATTCAAGCCAGTTCAGTTGTTTTAGTGAATGATAGTGGTGGGCATGGTAAGAGGCACCGGTAGCAAATTTGGCAATTTGACTGTAGCAGATGTTAATCTTGGCCATTTCAGTTTTGGGTAGGTCGGTGAAGATGGGAGTGGCGTAGAATAGTATGGAGTAGAGATGAGTTTGAGCTATGGTTATTCTAGCAGGTTGGGTTAGAAATGGTTTAATTTTATAAAGACTGCCCAGTTTTTTGTGGATGTTTTTAATGGTTTGATTTTTTATGTAGATCGAACTTGAGGTTGCTGTCAATGGTCACTATTAGTAGTTTAATATGAGTGTTTGGAGAGATGATAGTCCCATCTCTGGACACAATATTAAATTAGTTTGGCAATGAGGTGCATTTGTGTGGTTTAAAGAGCAACAGTTTGGTCTTTTTGGGATTAAGTAATAGGTTTTTGTTAAGAAACCAGGTGTTGGTAGTTTGGAAGGCTTTTTAGGTGATAGAGAGGAGTTTGCGGGGGTTGTTGGCTGAGCAGACTAGTGCTCAGCCATCAGCGTATTGTATAACAGTTGCATCTTGAGAGATGCTGTGGAGATCATTAATGAAGATGGAGGATAGAAGGGGTCCTAGAATGGACCCTTGTGGGACACCTGTGATAATAGGTAGCAGTGAGGATAGTTTGTTGTCCCATTAAACTGCTTGTTGTCTACCTTGTAGATAGTTCTGGAACTAAGCTGGTGCATGATTACTAAGGCCAAGATTAGTAAGGGAGTGGAGTGGTTTATGATGGTTGACCATATCAAAGGCTTTTCACAGGTCCAAGAATATGGCAGATGTTAGTTTACCTAAGTGTCTGTTTTGGTTGATGAGGTTTGTGAAGGAAAGTAGAGCTGTGGTAGTACTGTGGGCAGGGTGGAATCCATGCTGGGTATGAGAGAGAAGTTGGTTATTAAGTAGGTATGGCATAAGTTGGTGGTGTATACATTTTTCCAAGTATTTTTGCTAGTGGGGACAGGATGGCAATTCAGCAATAGTTGGGGAGGTCGGTGGATGTTCCACCTTTATGTAGAGGGATGCTGTAGGAGGTTTTCCAAATTGGTGGGATGGTATTTTCAGATATAGATCTGTTAAGAAGAATAGAGATTGGGTAGGCGAGTTCATTAGCAGTAGAAAGTATTCTGCAGGAATGCCATCAGCTCCTAGTGTAGTGGGTTTAAGTTTAATTTGTAATGTTTTGACATAATTGGTAGGGATGGGTTGGAATTGGAAGGTTGTTTTGGGACTGACTGCAGGTTTGGGGGAAATGGTGGTAGTAGTAGTAGACTGTTGTTGTACTTGTTTGATCATGGTTTCTCTGAAGTATTTGTTGAATGAATCAGGTATACCTGTGATTTCACCTGTGGAGTTCAGAGATGGGGTGGAGGGTTTACCAGGGTGAAGTAGTTTATTTATTCCTGCCCAGAATTTTTTGGATTGTTTTGGTGCCTGTTTTGCAGATGTAGGAAATAATTATTTTTATCCAGGAGAATAGTTTTTTTTAGTTTTGTTTCTAAGTTTTTGGAATTGTTCTCTAGCTGCTGTAGTTTTTGTGGCTCTCCGGTGATGCCAGGCTGTATTCCTTTGTGCAATCTTATTTTATTCTCTTTAGTGATCCAGGGGGTTGTTTTCATTTTGAGTTTTGTGGTACGGGGTGGTGCATGAGCATTTAATATTTTTAGGAAAGTGTTATTGAATTGGATTACTGCTTCTTCTAGAGGTAATTCTTTTAGTTTGTTCCAGTTATGGTGTTTTGGTTCGAGTTTGAATTTGTTTGGGTCAAAGTTATTTTTGTTCCAGCTAGTTTGAAATAGTGTGGTAGAGTTGGCATGGGTTTTGTATTATAGTAAGAAGGTGGGTTGGTGGTCACTAAGGGCATCCAGAAGGACTCCTGCTTGGTATAGAGTACTGATCTTATTTATCAAGATCCAATCTAGGAGGCTTTCTTTGGTTTTAGCGTTTCCTAGCCTCGTGCCAGATTGAATTACTTGGGTGAAGTTGTAGAGATTAGTATGGTTGGTTGGGTTAGTAATTGAGCATGTGTTCCAGTCAATATTAAAGTCACCTAGGATGATGGTTTCTTGTGGTAGATTTTGATTAACCCAATGTAGGAGGGCTTCTAGGGAGGGAATATTGTTGCCTGGTGATATATAGATAGTGATAATATTGACTGATTTGTTGTCGCTAAGTTTGTGTTTGGCTAGGAGAAGTTCAGAAGTATTGAAGGGAGTGATTGGAGGATTAATAGTACATATTTTTAGGTAATTTTTGTAAAGTAATGGTACACCTCCCCCTTTTTTGGACATGGCATAGTATGTTGTACCCAGGTGGGAGGAACTTGCTGCTGGGTGTTGTGGGTTTTAACCAAGTTTCAGTTAAAGGCAGTAAATCAGGGGAATAAGTGGATACCAAAGCATGGAGTAGGTGTACCTTGTTGTTTATGCTTCGGATATTTAAGCTTAGTAAAGGCTATATTTTGGTCTAGACATGGGAAATTGGTTGGGTGTGAGACATGGGATAGATGTATTTGTGGAGGTGTTTGGCTGTGGATTGGGATGTATGTCTCCAGCTAGGATCAGTTGACAGCTAATATGGTGTAAAAGTTTGGTCAGTTTAGATAGAATGGTTATGTACCTATTTATTGTAAGTGACTTGGTAGTGGTTGGGATGGTCTTCCTGAGGAAGGTGGAAGAATAATGTGGTGGTGGATATGTGTAGGCTGCAGAAATGGGCTATTGCTCAATCAGACTTTCCAGTTATCAATGGACAAATAAAATAAAATAAACAGTAGGCATGACTTATGCCCTACAAAGCCGAATTGTTGTCAGTCATTCCTAATCAGATGTCTGATGCTGTGATTTACGAGTTTGGTAATGATGTGCTCCATAGATTTATAGTTACGACGAAGGACTAGTAGTTATCCTTGGTCTCAGGTGATAGTCTGAGCTCCCAGGATGTTTTTTTTTTTTTGTCTTTATGGTTGCATTCAGTTTCTTAGTTAGGTTTTTGTATTATCTTCATGCATAGGGGGTTCTGACCTTATATGGTAATTTGAGCAGTTTTTCCCTCCCTTATACAGTCCTTGTATAGTCACTGACCACCAGGATGGTTTGCTTTTGAATTTATCACACTGTTTGTCTCAACTTGAGATTGCTAGGTCAATGAATTTGTCCAAAAAAGCTATAGTGGCTGCACATCCCAGGTGAATTGTGGAGTTTTAGTGGTTGGATTTTGAGATATCATTTTGTATATAGATTTGGATTTTTGAAGTCTCTAAAGAGGATGGTGTTGATTACCAGGGAAGTAGATGCATTGTGGGTAAAGGTAACCAATAACTGGTCTGATTTAACTAATGAAAGCCTGACCGGGGTGGGGGGGAGAACAGACTGGAGGTAAGTTTGTGTGTACCAGGTTGAGAATTTGTTCAAAAAAGGCATAAAGATCCTTAGTGTAAGTGGCTGCATATCCCAGGTGAACTGTGGAGTTTTAGTGGATGGATTTTCAGATTTCATTATGTATAGAGAGTTGCCTTTTGAAGTCTGTAAAGAGGGTGGTGTTGATTATCAGAGAATAGATGCATTGTGGGGTAAAGGTAACCATTAGATGGTCTGATTTAACTAATGAAAGACTTACTGGGGGTGACCAGACTGGAGGTAAGTTTGTGTGAACCAGGTCAAGAATGTTTCCACCCCAGTGGTACTGAGAAAAAGTGGACCCAATGAACTTTTGTTAATCCAATCCAAGAAGCATTGGGCCTACCCTGCATTGGTAATGTAGACACTTCAGTCTATGGAGGGAGAGCTGAAGCCAGAAGGAGCCATTGCTTATAGGGATATTTTCAAGGAATGCCAGGATGTTTTCATGCTTGTATGGGTCCATGGATAGGGCTCAATAACAAGCTGTAAGTTGGAAGTTTGACTTCCTTGAAGTGAACTGGAGGTCTATGAGCTCATGCGTTGAGGGGTTGTCTCTGAGTATCACTTTAGAAGAGATACTGTCACTGTTGAACACAGAGACTCCATTGTAGTTGCCAATGGTTTTAAAGGTGTGGTGGGCAAAAGATGCAAGGGTAGAGGGGGTGCTGTCTTTGCATTTGAGCCATGTCTCACTAACAGTACAAACATGAGCACACTGCAGATACAGAAATTCAGGCAGTTCCTACCCTTGAGAAGGGCCACTTTGATGCATCCAGTTTGAGATTTAATTTGTTTGTTAGGTTGGAATTTTAATTAGATGATCTCTGCCTAAAAAGACAGAATGGGGTCGGCAAAGGGGGAAACCCTTAAACGGCACAGTGGTGCAACAGTAGTGTTGTCGCCTCATAGCAAGAGGTTCTCCGATTCGATTCTTGGCTGGGGCGCCTATTGTGCAGAGTCTGCATGTCCTCCCTGCATTCATGTGGGTTTCCTCCTGGTGCTCCGGTTCCTCCCATGTTACAAAGACATGCATCTGGAGCATTTCTCCCCGGGCCTCCGCTGAAAATTGGCTTGTTCCAAGTTGGACTTTCCCGGTTAACAAATGTAAAATAAAATAAAAATAAATAAATTAATTGAGAGGCTATCCTTTGTAGGCCAAGCTGGACTATCAATCACTTAATTCCAGGATGATGCAAACTGGATCCCCATGGAACGGCACCAGCTAATTTGTCAGCTGTTGAAGATGATTATCATTTTTCCTGAATCTAAGCATTATTCTTTTTGAAGGTAGTCACTCAGAACCAGAGCCTCACCTTTGACTGCAGCTTGTGTGGCAAGGTATAACAATGCATGTACTTCAAGGGGTTTTATGCAAGGTCATTTATGGATTGCTATTATGTCATAGTCATATTTGCAGATGGAGAGGGTCTCATGAACCCTTTATATGCCTGCATTCCTGGCTTCCAAGAAGCAGTTAACTCTAACCTTACCTTGTCTGGTTAGTAAGTCTGAAGTCTGAGTATCAAACAACAAGGTCACCAATAAGTAAGCTATTTCTAGAAGCTGGTTTACAAAACCTAGACATAGGAATGGTATGTTGTTGGTAATATGTTGATGAGGGTGTGTGTACAGTAGGTAGATTTGGGTGGGCACTGATTGTCTTAAGAGTTCTAGGAGGGTTGGATAGATATTTTTTAATGGCATTAGCATAACTGATTTATATGCTGTCTGTAAGAGGATGTATAATTCTTATCAGAGGGGTATGACAGAGCAATGCTCACTGCATCACTTGGGCTGGGTACAGGATGCCTTCAAATTTGCTAGGTATTTTCACCTACAGAATTGATTAGGTTGAAGAGAAGCTCATTTTCAGTGAGCATGAGGCAGTCCTTACACCAACTTAGGCACTGAGTGACAGTAGGATGGTAACAGAAGGGGAGCTAGTCTGCTGTCTTTGTATGATGTCTAGGGTTATCACTGACAGAACCTCAAAAAGGGGATAAAGAAGGGACTGAGGGAGTATTAAGAGAGGGGAGGTTGCTTGATTCAGAGATGTTCTTAGAACTGTATGCTTCATTACTGCTTCCTAGTTAACACTCACCATTTACATCATGGTAATATTCTGTATGTCATGCTGTATGTATCTTTCCAGCTCATATTTACAGCCCCTAGAGCTTTGTATCAGGATGGCACAGTCCACAGTACCATGTTAAACTGTGTACCAGCAGCAACTGCAACAGGCTATGTAGATATTTTCAGCCTTCTACTTCTCAAGTTACACATGTATATAGCAGCATGGTGCATAATACATGGACTATATATCATGTGTGTAAGTGTGTGGGTGTGTGTGATAAAGATATGTATAGCAGCATGGTGTATAATGCAACACAGGAGAAGAGCGAATCTCGAAAATTGTTTTTCTCCTAAAACTTCTTTTTGCAGGTAGGACAAGCCCCCCCCCCCCTGCACCTCCAAAGTTTTATATATATATATATATATATATATATATATATATATATATATATATATATATATATATATATATCCAACTCGAAATGCAAATATTTAGTGTTTGTAACCACAAACAACAACAAAAAAATAATAAACACTATATAAGGGTTGCCTGAAGGAAGACGCTCACTCACACCGGCTATAATACAACCTGTTTAATACTTGAAAAATAACATAAAGTTTAAAAGTACGGATCAAGCGCTTTCATCCCCTACAGTGTGGACTTCATCAGAATCAGATTGTAGTGGATGAAAGCGCTTGATCCGTACTTTTAAACTTTATGTTATTTTTCAAGTATTAAACATGTTGTATTATAGCCGGTGTGAGTGAGTGTCTTCCTTCAGGCAACCCTTCTATAATGTTTATTATTTTTTATATATATATATATATATATATATATATATATATATATATATATATATATATATATATATATATATATATATAAATGGGTCCCCTTCAGAAGGCTGAACTTTTAAAAGCTTGACTTTCATATGGCCGAGACCATATTATCGAACTTTTAAAAGTTTGAACTGTCTGAATGGGGATCTCCATAGAGCACAGAACGGGAAGATTTCCCTTTACCGCAATGTAGTGTGATCTCAGAGTTGGTATATTTAAATAGAGTGGGGGGTGCAGGAGGGCTTTTCCCCCTGCTAGCACTGTTTAGGGGGGTTTTTTCTGTTTATTTTTTTTTCACATTTTCGAACATTCAAATGTTCAATCATATGGTCTCGGCTATATGAAAGTTGAACATTTGGGTGCTCGATTATGTGAAGTAGACCCATATATATATATATATATATATATATATATATATATATATATATATATATATATATATATATATCGGGATCTACTACCGTAGATTGAAATTACACTATTTCAAAATACGATAGTAGTGTCCCACTAATGCAAAAGTGCACTTCAACAAAACTGCACTTTTGCGAACGTCACTATGTCGAACAGGCATTTCCTGCACTCTGGTGCAGTAGTGATGGACCTTAGGGTTAGGGCTTGGGTTAAGGATAGTGGATAGCTAGTAGGGTTAGCCACTATCATTAACCCAAGCCCTAACCCTAAGGTCCGTGACTATCGCACTACAGTACAGGAAATAGATCCATAACTACTGCTCAGTGGAGGAAATACAATTTCCTGCACGGTGGTGCAGTAGTCATGGACCTTAGGGTTAGGGCTTGGGTTAAGGATAGTGGATAACCCTACTAGCTATCCACTATCCATTATCCAAGCCTTAACCCTTCGTTCGTTCTAGTGACTTTCACGAAAGTGTACTTTCGGTGAAGTGCACTTTTGCTTTACTGGGACACTACTATCGTATTTCAAAATAGTGTAATTTCGATTTACGGTAGTAGACCCATATATATATATATATATATATATATATATATATATATATATATATATATATCTACACACATATATATATATATATATATATATATATATATATATAAATATACACATATACATATATATATCTATATAAGGTCTATATATTAGATCATCGAAGTTTCAAAACTTTGAATGTTCTAATGTCGACTCCTATTCAGCAAACGCTTACAACATCGAACATGCAGAACAGCTAATTTTTTCCTAGGGAAAAATTTGCTGTTCCAAAACACATAGACACAACACAAGCACACCAAACAAACAGCAATCCACACACATACACCTAAAATCGTACACTAACCCTACACTAAACTGTACATACACCACTAACTATCCATTTACCTTATCCCAAACCCTAAACCTAAGATCTGTCACTATCACACACTCACCTCACCCGCGCCCTAACCCTAACTCACCTACCCCACCCTAACCCTCACATCCACACAATCACACACTTACCTGACCCGTGCCCTAACCCTAACTCACCTAGCCTGCCCTAACCCTCACGTCCACATAATCGCACACATACCTAACCCGCGCCCTAACCCTAACTCACCTAACCAGCGCCCAGTTGCACACTTACCTGAACCCAACCCGTAACTTTCCACCACAGCACTGAAAATAGCAAAGCAACAGAAACGGACAACCAAATTCTTTCCCTAGGAAAAAATTTGGTTTTCTGTAGCTTCCCTATTTTCAGCATTTGCTGAATAGGGGTCGATATTAGAACATTCGAAGTTTTGAAACTTCGATGTTCTAATATAGACCCTATATATATATATATATATATATATATATATATATATATATATATATACATATATATATATATATATATATATATACGATGTTCTAATATAGACCCTATATATGTATATATATATATATATATATATATATATATATAGGGAGAGAGAGAGAGAGAGAGAGAGAGAGAGATACCAGCTATGAGATCACTTCAGAGAAAAGGGAACATTCCAAGAAATGGCATCTCGGACTGAGACTAAGTAAGTCCTATCTTTCGGCCATTCAGTTCCCATATTTCAGGACTTGCTCTGACGGGACCCAACATTTCAAATGGTTACCATTTTGGGGCTAGTAAATATGAGAAATGTTAGGCCTGGTAAAAAATGACTACCTGATAAAATAAGGGGTGAGGCTGTCTTGTATTGTTATAGGGTGTTATCTCAGTATTAAATATATTACATTATGTTTTACTGAAAGTTTTAGGTGATATGAGTGGTAGAAGTGGAACAGTATGTTGCTCTAAAGATAACGTTTGTAGTAATGCTTCATTCCAAGCATCTCTTTCCAAGCCTTTTCTCCAGGGACTTCTAATTATCATCTACATAAATTTTCAAATGCTGCAAGAATGACTAGATATCTTTGTGTTTCCCTTAATGAATGATGAGCATAGAGTGTGTGGCTAGTGAATCTCTGCAATATTTCAGTGTTAATATTCACCCACTGTGGAAGGTTACAGTTGTAGTTTAAGGGTCTATATCACATAATCGAACTTTTAAAAGTTCGAACACCATATGGTCGAGACCATATGTTCAAACTCTTAAAAGTTCGAAACTCAAAAAAAAAACAGAAAAAAACCTACCTGAAAGCTTAAGCAGGGGGGTAAGCACCTCTGCACCTTCCACACCCCCCACTCTTTAAATATACCAACTCCGAGATTGCACTACAGTGCAGACAATGGAAAAGTTCCATTGCTGCACTATACAGGGATCTCCGTTGAAACGTTTGAACTTTTAAAAGTTCAATCATATCCTGTCGACCATATGATGTTCAAACTTTTAAAAGTTCAACAACATGATAGGAACCTGTGGTTTAAAGCTAAAGAATTTTTAAAGTAACATTTTTGATACTTACCCCATTATTGTGATTTTGGATGGGTAGTTTTCTGGGTGACTGTATCAAAATATTTTAATGTATTTGCTTGAAATGGGATGTAATGAAGTTTGAATAACTTCAGTTAGAATTCTATGTGAAGAATTTCAAAAGTTTATTTCAGAAGAGATGTCATCTTGAGAAACATGGTATTAAGAGATATACAAACTGTACCCACAGAAAACATCAGCGAAAGGTACTGAAAGCTTAATAATAATAATCTGCATCCTTCTTCACCATTTTAAGTATAAACAACCTGAAATAAATTAATTCACAGAAAGACGTTAGTACCAATTTTTTCTAAGAGTACTGAGTGTGTAAACCTGAAATGACTATGAGATATGTACTAAGCTGACTTTTCGGGTTCCTATTACCTGATTGAACATTTAGGTTAGTGAATATCTAAATGTTGATCTGGTAATACTGAAAGCAAAAACCCGTGAACAGCCGATTTACCTCAGGGAAAGAATTCCCTTGGCCGTTATGAGGATTTTGCCCCTTTCCCCACTGTAGAGCAATCTCGGAGTTGGTATAGTTAGTTATGGGGGGGGTGTGGGGGCAGGGTGTGGGAGGCAAAGCCCCTCAGTTCATTTTGGTTTAATTTTTTTTTTTTTTGCAGCCGAGGGAATTCATTCCCTACATTAAATTGGCCATTCGCTGTTTTAATTTTTCTATATTACCAGATTGACGTTTAGCAATTCACTAACCTAAATGTTCGATCAGGTAATATAGACACGAATTTTCACAAGTGCTAAACATGTTTACTACAAACAATGTCTGTGGAAAGGCTTTTAAAGTTTTTAAATGATTTTTCTTTTCCACTTAAAGTGGTCGTTCATCCCACTAACAATAAAATAAGTACTTTACACATTGCTATGCTGTATTTATCATCAAAATAATCACCATATTCACAAAAGAACCACTCCTGCATTTATCCCATATACCCCATCCCTGTAGTCCCTTGAGCATGTATTTTATTTATTTAATTACTTGTTTATTTGTTTACTGTTTCCTTTTTGTTTATTTATTTGTTTATTTAGGGTAGATTATACCAAAGAGTTTGTATCATAAGGAAAATAACATTAAAATAGATTAATATTTAAAATTATATTACCACAGAGAAACATTAAATTGCAAGCTGTACATCTTTACAGACTCTGCCAAAGTAACTCTATCTACCACTTAACTCTTAACCTGTCTCCTGTGTGGAGTCCTATCATGACCAACCAACAAGCCTCACTTAGTTCTAAATTTGAACAGTGCTATAACAAAAGTCAGTAGATTCATTTGCAACAACATATGCACCACTGTTTAGCAATAAAACACTTAACTGTCTCGAGCTTCCTCACCACCTCTGTCATACTCAGCTCACCTTAACTTATAAAATCATCCATACACCATCTGCCTGCCCAGCAAATAGACCCCTACTCCAATACTATCTTCCAAATCATTCTATTTGGTCAAATAATAAACAACTGTTTACCATCTACAAACCACAAAGAATTGGTGGGGTCAATCGGTATTCCAATAGTGTAACTAGAACCTGGAACACAGTTTCTACATCAGTCAGGTTTATCACACATTTTTAACTTTTCAAACCATTACTAAGAGACCTCTCTGCCTCCTGGCTTTGTCCCTGCTCCTCATCTGGGACATAGCTCAGTAGCATCCTTCATCACCTTTCTTATACCTCCCTTTAAAGCGCTAAATTACTTAAACTGCTTATCCCCTTCTAATACCTCACTTTATTGTACTTCTTAAACTAATATACCTACTTCTAATAAGCACAACTAAACTACTGTTCCATTACTACTTCTCTGTTAACATTCAGACTTGCTTATCTCCACTAATACCTCACTCTATTGCATTTCATAAATTACTTCTACCTATCTTACACACCACTCTTCTATCTGTAAAATCTCAGTACAAGGGTTGCAAATTTAAAGTTTTTGAATATCAATACAAATTGGATTATACTGACTATTAGGCTATGTATTCACTGAAACTGTCTTAAAAATTGTTACTGTAAATATTAAATATGATGCCTTAAAGCTTTTCTCCCAGGGCACCTTTGCCCAGTTGGATTAGTAATATTAATAAGATTAATTTTAAATGTCTGGGAGCTGAATTCCTCAAATAATTTAGATTGCAATTACATATTTTTGACAACTGTAGACTGCATTTTCTTTAAGCTGGTTGTTCAAAGTACTTTGAACAACCAGCCGGCATCAGACGGTGTCCCAGGCTGTGTCTTACACGAGCTCAAAGACAAACTAACCCCTCAGCTAAACACACTGTTCAAACTCAGCCTCACCACAGGCTACATACTCATAGAGTGGTGCACAGCAATGGTTATTCCGCTCCACAAAGGTGGAGCCACAACAGACCCCGGGAACTATCACCCTATAAGCCTGACTATCTTGGTCTGTAAGGCTATGGAGCGCATCATCATGGAACTCATTAACAGAGACATTGGGAACCTCCAAACACTGGACCCTACCCAGTTTGGCTTTGTTAAGGGCAGATCATGCCTCCTAAACCTGGTGGACTTCTTTGAGACAGTTATCAAGACTATAGACGAGGGAAAGGTGGTACACACAGCCTACCTAGACCTCGCTAAGGCCTTCAACACCATTCCCCATTCTGGTATTATAGACATGCTCACCAGCCTGAACATAAACCCCTACATCACAAGATGGGTTGCCAACTGGCTCATGGACAGAACCCAAATGGTGAGAGTTGCGGGAGCTAGGTCCGACTCTAAACCGGTTACAAGTGGCATTCCCCAGGGCTCAGTCCTGGGACCCCTCCTGTTTGGCATATACTTCTCAGAGGTACAGACAAGCACAGGAGGACTATGGCTGACCAAGTTCACAGATGACTGCAAACTAGGAGATATAATTGACTCAATGGCTGACACAGACATCCCCTAAAAGGGTCTCACTGAGACGGATACCTGGTGTCAAAATCATGGCTTCAAGCTAAATGCCAAAAAGTGCATAGTCATCCCCTTTGGAAAAAACAAAGTATCCACAAACTACCACATAGGTGGTAGTCCCCTAAATTCAGAAGACTTAATAAGGGATCTGGGGACCCAATTAGACAGTAATCTCACCTTTGATAATCACATTGCCAAAGTGGTTAGAAAATCCTTCTACATGGCCCACCTAATCTCAAAAGAATTTGCATCCAGATCAAAAGAGGGCATTGTGCCCCTCTACTCATCACTCATCAGACCCATCATAGAGTACAACGTCCCATTTGGGGATGTACCTTACAAGACACCTGCAACAGCTGGAAAGACCACAGAAGTACCTCACCAAGAGGATCACTAGCCTCAAACAGATGCCTTATGCAGCTTGACTGAAGAAACTCCACCTGTACTCAGTTGCATACCACCTACTCAGAGGTGATCTCTGCCTGACATACAAGGCCATGTCCAACCCAGAATTGATGGACATGCTCCACCTAAAGAAAACCTTATCTCCTCAAGCCACATGCTCTAGGGATTTAAACCTCACCACAACAATAAATAGGATGTGCTGGAGGGATAGATTCCTGTCCCAGAGACTTCCAATGCTTTGGAACAAGATTCCAATCTACATTGG
This sequence comes from Protopterus annectens, assembly GCF_019279795.1. Classification (NCBI taxonomy): domain Eukaryota; kingdom Metazoa; phylum Chordata; order Ceratodontiformes; family Protopteridae; genus Protopterus; species Protopterus annectens. The sequence goes on from NC_056728.1 coordinate 996,626,875, forward strand.
GAAGAGCTCCTCACTAACACTCTTCAAAAGAAATATTGACGAGTGGATGGGAAACAGAAAGTTTACCCCGGGGATCACTTCAATAGCTCTGCTGGACAGAGGCATAGGGAACTAATCTAAGGGGGCGGAGAAAGCCAACACATTTTGGCTAGGCTTATAAATGCCTTCGGGCAGATAGCCTAGTACCTACCTATGAACCAATGAAATGCTGCAGAGTAGATAAGGACTTGATTTCAGTGAAACCGGGTTCCAAACGTTTGGTCCCCAATAAGAAAATGATTTTTTAAAGTGCTGTAAATAATTACCTGGAATATTGTCAGATGAAGGATTTGGTAATAGATGACTTTAAATGAGTAGTGTAAAGCATAGTTTTAGAAAAGGAGCCAAGGTAAGCAATGACTAAGATGAAGAATTTACCTAAAATATTAAAGAAGTTAATTTAGCTTTCAGTGTAATATGTAAAATATTTTGTTCATTAAAGATTTAGTAACTGTGATATTTAAAACATGTGAGTTAAGAACAAGTCTACAAATTTGGATTAGTTGCATTTGAAATCTGTAAGGGCCTTCTGAAATAATAGGGGAGGATATAACCCAACACATGTTGAAGTAAACCTTTCCTGTAGTGTTTCTACCTGAATGTGTTAACAGCTGGGAAATTCTCTAATATGTGGCTATTTGTTCTTAATCCAGTAGTCCCATGATAATCTAGTTAAAATAAACAGAATATAAGTTGATGACCAAGATGAAACCCAGAATTTACTGAACTGCTGAACTGATTGTAGCAATTGTAAAGCATCACCTACCCTGGGTAACAAACCAGTGAGACTTGAAGTAAATGTTTGACATTAGAAATAAACCAAGTGATTTAAGCAAAGAGATAATACTTTCTTGGGGGCAATATAATGTATAGCTTATACACAATATAGAACAGTTATAATTCCAGGTAACCATAATAAATAATGGTGGAATGTTAGGGAATGGGAGCCAGGATGAATGACTGAAAATCATTAATAAAAGATGACAGAAGATAGAATCCCAACATTAACTTGCTGGAAATATGATAAAATTCCTAATTTTAAATTAATAATTAAAAAAATAATTATGCAGCCAGTCATGATAAACCAGAGAAAACTTCTAACATCCTATCACTTTTAAAAGAAGAGAATATTGCACCAAAACATTGTAATCAGTAGTAAGCTCAAATGTTGATGGCTTTTGATGCAGTAATGGTAAATAACCTATGGATAAGTGACTAATGGAAAGGTTATATGAAAACAAAACTGAGATGTCCATGCTAATGTTAGAGTACCCTAGATTCAAACAGTTCTAGAGTATCTTAAAATCATTAAAACAATATTAAAAGACATACACTTATCAGATGTTTGCTTTATAGAATCAAACAGAAGGTGTAAATGACAGTGGGTGGTTGCAAGGTCATTTTATTTTGTTTTTTCCCCAGTATCTTCCTGATATTTAATAATTATCTGTGATATGCAGCAATTTTAGTAGCAAGGTCTTAAATGCTGGATATCTGGGCTTGTAAAAGATATTTGCTTGTTTCACAGTTTCAGCAAAAGTGTAAGGTTTTACTGTCATGCATGGGAATTTGGCAGCTTTGAGACCATTAGTTCCCAGTAAGGCCTTACTCTGTGACAGAAGAAAATCCTGTACTCTAACTGAACCTTGTTTACTTACAGGTAAAAGACTTCTGTGTCTTCTTTACAGTACAGATGTGTATTTGATGCTGCAAGCTCCATGTATCATGCTCGCTTCACAAACACACACACACACACACACACACACACACACACACACACACAGGCACGCACACTCACACTCAGACATATTGTGATTGTACCTCCATGACCTTGCCACATGGCCATTTGTTTCATCTTTTGGGATAGTGTTATCTACCCAATTAAAACTTCATTTTCATTAAGACTACTATGTAAATGCTGTAACTTTTGAAAATACATGTTCTGGTCAGGTGATCCTGCAGTGAAAGCCTCCTGTTGTTTTTAAATGACTCTGCTACTTTTTTTGTTTAATTATTTTATCTTCATGAAGTGAAGTGCAGTTATTTTTATTCAAAGATTCTTTAGTCTATTTCTGATTATACTATTCCCCTTTGACAGGACAAAGCTAACAATAATTCATGATTCTTTATTCTCGGACTACTGTAACTGCTTCCTAGGATAATGTGATCACAGAGATTCAGCTTTTATTGCCTCACCTGGAGCATTCGCACCATGAAAACTGTCAATATGTTGAGTGAAATTAAATTTAGAGACGTTAATCATACTGGACTGTAAACAAGTGGTGCTTTAAAAACTTAAACATGAGAAGCTTTAAATCAGTAGAAGCTGCAGGTATTAAAGTTGCCTTTAGGGAACCAAATAAAACTTAACTTTAATAGTAGCTGAGGATGCAGGCACAGCCTTGCTGAGAAGAAACTGTCTTGAAAAATCTAATTAAAGAGAAAGGGAGCACATAACCTCTGAAATTGAGGCTTTAGGAAAAAAAGTATTTATTTGGGTATGTTAAAGTGAGGCATAGATCCACTTCAAATTCCATTAGAAAGCAAACTGAATTGTTCGAAAGTGATCATTTTCTTATTTAATGTTTGTTAACTTAAAAGAAAAAGTAGGTGCTAGAAAAATCATAACTACTGTGAAATATATAGAACTGGAAATTTCTTTTTTGTTTGTTTGTTTTTTGATGTTTATAATGAAAATGATGGTGTGCTGAATGGAGATACATATTTATTATCACACAATTCACCTTTTTTAGTGTAATACTAAATATCTTGAGTTGAATAGCTTTTTGCATTATTGGAAGGTGGCTAAATGTTTTTTTCAAATTAGATTTGAGCCATGCATATAAAGAAATTGTTTCAGATGGTTAGTCTACAAATTGCTTGACTATAAATAATAATAAAATTCCCACATCTATATTTAGTAGCTTCTTTTAGGGGTGTCCCAAGGATTTTATACTAATAGGGGAAATTTGCCAAGGCATTAGGGAATCCTTACTTTTTAATGTGGAAAAGAGTGGCATTTTGTGAATAATTGTGAAAATAGAAGATGCTTCATTTGTGGAAAACTTGGACCTTGGGCAAAAAAATTGTGAATTGGAATGTCATAAATGTAAACAAAAATGACATTTAGCAATGGACTGTACAGAAATAGAAAAAAAAAAACAAATGAAAAGAAAACTGAAGAAAGAAAGTGCATAGAAAAAGAAAAGGATGAGGAAAAAAAGAAAAAATGATAGAAGAGAAGGAAGATTGTGAGGAAGAACTAGATGGAGGTGTAGAAAAGTTTCAGAAGTTAGCAATGAAGAAGATATAAATTGGACAGTAGTTACAAAGAAAACTTCTATAGGTAAAGCGTTAGAGACAAGAAGATTCATTTAATAGTGTAAATGTAAAAGAAAGAAAGAAAGGAAATGGATAGAAAAGAAGGAAAAGGAAAAATAAACAATATCTGACAAATTAAAAGATAAAAGAAGAAATGACTTAACAGTACTATCTGTACATGTTAACATTCTTATACATATAACAAGGAGAATAGGAATAATAGAACGGTGTAAAATTGTGATGTACACATAATTATTTTAGAAAATATAAGATGTATAACAAAAGAAAAAAGAATACAGATAGAAAAAGTATGTAAAAGGTATATAGTATGACATTCGGGAAATTAACATTGCTCAGGAATTGCAATTGTATGCAAGAGAACAGTTAAAATATTAGATAAAATCTAAGTAAGAATGGGAAGATTGACTATAGGTTCATAGGTTCATAGGTTGGTACTAGGCTATCGGCCCTATGGCCTATACAAGCCTAGCCATAACAATTCCCTGGATATTTCTTCCCACAATATTTACTTCCCTGGACCCTGTCTAGCAGGATGACTGACATGATCCCCAGGGTGAATTTCTTATCTCCCATCCAATTGTCAAGGTTCATTTTGAAGAGCACCAAGGAGGCGCTCTGCTTGACATCTATGGGCAGTCTATTCCAGAGTATGGAGAGTCTCTGGGTCAAGAACCTATTCCTCCAGCATGTTTTGTTCATTGTGATGACAAGGTTTAAATCCCTGGAGCATGTGGCTCTGAGGGCTTGGGATTTCTTTAAGTGGAGCATGTCCAACAGCTCAGGGTTTAACATGGCCTTGTATGTTAAGCAGAGATCGTCTAGTAGTAGACAATATGCCACAGAGTATAGCTGGAGTTAGACATTAGTAAAGGGCATCTGCTTTAGGCCTGTGATTCTATTAGTGAGGTATTTCTGTGGCCTTTCCAGCTGTTGCAGATGTCTTGTGATGTACATACCAAACGGGGCGTTGTACTCTATAATGGGTCTAATAAGGGATGAGTACAGTGGGACAATGACCTCCTTTTTTCTGGATGAAATGCCCTTAGTGATGAGATCTATCTTAGGCATCAGATGGCAAGAAAAAAATATATAGAATTATAACAATTTATGCCTATGTAATCGTTAAAGAAAGATAAGGTTTATTTCAGCAAATAGTAGATTATGATATAGGGAACATGAATATAATGATAACAGGAAGTTTTAGATGTGATTTGAGAGTAAGAAGGAAAAAGAAAATATATGAAATAATAAAATGTAGAAAATTGCATTTATGGAAAGGAAAAGAATGGACATATGAAAGAAATATGTTTAAAACAGAGATTTATTACTTTATATTATCAGAAGGGATAAAGATAATAGAAATAAAAATAGTAAGGACTGGGTTTTCAAACCATTTAGCAACATGGATAGAAACTGAAAAAAATAAAAAATAGAGTAAGAAAAGGAATAAAAAGAATAAATAAAAATAATGGAATGTAGACATTAATGGAGAGGATGTAATGCAGAATTATGGAAAGAATGTTTAACAATGGTACCATTTTACAAAAACTTGACTAAGTGGGTGGATATTATTTAAAAAAAACATAGAGATACGTATTTAAGTTGGAAAATAGAAAGAGAAAGAGGAATATGTGGATGTATATAAAAGAGAATTTGAAAATTTAGACTATAACAGAATGGAATTTTATGAAAAGGAAAAAATAAATAAAATAAAGAAAGAATAAAACATTTGTTGTTTAAACAAAGATATTTACTACAAGAAAAAAAGAAGCAGTATTAGCACATTTAGGACAATTAAAAGAGAAGAATGGTGCAATAAGACAATGAGAGATAAAAGTAATGAAGTTAAGAAAAATCAAACACACATTATGGAAATAGTAGTGGAATATTTCAAAGAGATTTATAAAATGAAGAGAAGATGAGAAATCCAAAGAGATGGACAAGTTAAAAAAAATCAAAGATTTAATCAATATATAATTTGGAAAAGAAATAATGATTGAATAATTAGATAAAATAATTAAACACATTAATATAGATTCAGTAGCAGGTTCAGATGGAATTAGTTATGAAATGTATAAAAAATTCTAAAATCGCAAAAAAAGCTGTTTTTTTTTTTGAATGAATGGATGGAAGAGGGTTTTAAGTATAAGGAAATTTGCAGTGGAATCGTAAAATTCTGATGGAAAATAGGAATAAAGAATAAATACAAAATGGAGGCTGATAGTTTTAAACAATACTGACTATAAGATATTTATGAAGATTATACAGAAGAGAATAGAAAACAAAATAATAAATATAATAGAAGAAAGTGTATTCAGTATTAAAAGTAGAGGTTGTCAAAAACTTTTAATGATTATAAGGGAAGTAGTAGGCAATGTCATGAAAGAAGGTCAAGAAGTAAAATTAATGGTAGAAGATGTTAATAAAGCCTTTGATACAATAGAGCATGAAGTCTATGGATAACTACAATATTAGTACAAAAATTAAAACAGTATGCATGATTGCTTATAAAAACAATAGTGTGAGAATGCTAATAAATGAATGGTTAAGAAAATAAATAGAAATTAATAATGGGATTTGACAAGGCTGCCCAATGAATAATATTCTGTTAGTTTTAATTATGAATTTAATAGTGAAATCAGTCGAGTCAGACAGGCAGAATATGAAATAGGAAAATGTGTGCACATTACAGTTATAATGGCCTATGCAGATGGTGTAGTTGTTATAACAAAATGTAATTTGGATGGAAAGGGTAATTCAATGTTATTAAAAGGAATAGAGATGGATCTTAATAAAGAAGAAAGTACCATAATTGAAATAAAGATTTTAGGAATATAATTTGGTGTTAATGAAACAAAGAAAGCACAACTGGAAAATGTAATAAGAAATATAAAAGAAATTTGCATTATGGAATACATATAAGTTGTATAAAAAGAAAGCAAGTTAGGTTAATTCTGTGTTGATAAGTAAAATGGCATGTTTAGTAAGTCCCCCGGATTCATGAAGCTTGGCGCAAGGCCGGTGTAAGGCGTGTGCCGGCAGTGCAGTATATAACCGGCGTAGCAGCGCCACATGCATAGTAATGAGTGCGCGCCGCAACCACAACCACGTGCAGAGGGCACGTGCGTGAGCCCAAGTAGGATGTGCCCGTAGGCGTGGCCAAGCCGGCAGGCGAGGAGCAACCTAAAGTGCTGACTGTCACAGGCCACCTGCAATAGTAACCGCACCAGCCAGTGTCCGCAGATAATGAAACGTACACAGAGTATGCAACATAGTACCCGTCTACACAAAACGGAGAACCAAACATTAACCCACGAAGTCCAAATTGTACCCGTCCAAGGAACAAAGGATACGCATAATAACGTGTCCGTCACGCAATGCACTGTCAGTGGGCATACCCAGTGAAGGTGTACCGCAGCATGTCAGCGCGCCGCACCTACACACGAGTAGCCCCAGGGGCATGGTCACCAGCAGTTCCACAGTGGTAGTGAGAGTACACAGCCAGGCAGCCGTGTCTACATAACAACCAGAAAGAAACCAGATACCCTAAACACAGACAAACATGTGCATAGCAACATGTACTACACCCAGCAACGTACCCGTTGCATACACATAGGATGGCGTATGCCAAAGCAGAATATCCAGAAGCAGAACCCATGCATGCAAATGTAATACACAACAGCCCCATCATAGCACGTAACCCGCACCCATGTACGACCGTCCACCCAATCCAGCTAGCAGCCTTGCACAGCTGCACACCTACACACAGTGGGTATACCTCAAATGTAGTATGAAGTATTGTCCTAGGCAGTGCCACTCATGCAAATATGCACCCCACATGTCAACATCCCACCTCAGGTACTGATATCCAAATGGCTGCATGTGAATGTGTCGGCAGAATGCGTACATCCCGCATGTGGTACGGACCTGTCGAAACCCCATAGGCGTTCACACACCACGGTGTCTATAACTGTACACATCTGGACAAAGCAGTATGTGCAGCCACTGTACCGATGATTAGCTATGCAGACATGTCAAACACAACACATAGGGCGGAACATCCGCCCACCAAGCAGGACACCCCAACAGGGTGCCACATGCACAGAAGGTGAAGGTGGGACATCACATGTAGATAATAGTGGTGCCGGATGGCCAAACACCCACGGCCAATGCAAAGGATTGAATAACACATATATGCCCGGATGAATGGGTATGTCATATCATGGGAATAGCCTAAGCTATCCAACATAATAGCCATGCATACCAGATACAAACTGCCAGTAACACACAGTAGTAGTGCAGGAAGGCATACACGACTGTGGGAATATCACAGGACATATGGCATGTGCCAAGTGTCGACGCATGACACAAATGTCCAGGATGGGGCCCCCTGCAAAGAGGAACATGTGCCAACCCCACCCTCCACTGACGTATCAGCAGTGGAAACACAACCCAAACACACACCAACACCACCGTCCATCCCACAATAGCAATGGAGGCCGGTCAAAGACCACCATGATGCATGCACTAACAGGGACACATGTAACCGTCGCTCTGACAACCCCCCACAGGCCAATGAATAATAGTATGGACATACGCATGTAATGCTGCGAAGGATGTGTGGTAGTCCTCAGTATCACAGAGGTAGGTACACAGATACACTGTAATCAACCGTGACATATGTGCACTGTACATAGCATACCTGCAGGTAATACATAGTTCAATCATGTGCCACAGAAATATCCATGTAAGAATGAGGACAGGGGATAGACAAGTGTGAATGGGACAAACTATGAACATAGGTTCATAGGTTCATAGGTTCATAGTAGGCTATCTGCCCAAGGGCATTTATAAGCCTAGCCCATAGTTATGTGGCCTTCGCCACCCCTTCAGTTTGAAGAAAACTATGCCTATTATATTGCTGTACCTCTGTCAAGCAGTGACACTGAAGTAATCCCTGGGGTATATCTGTGATCTCCCATCCATTGGTCAAGATTCCTCCTGAACAAGGCCAGCGAGGTGCTCTGCCTCACATGTACCGGGATGTTGTTCCACAGCATAGTGAGTCTGTGGGTGATGAATCTGTCCCTCCAGCACATTCTATTAATGACCGTGTCAAGGTTTAAGTCTCCCGCCCTTGTGGTTCTGAGGGATCTAGATTCTTTAGGTGAAGCATATTCATCAAATCTGGGTTTGACATGGCCTTGTATGTCAGGCACAGGTCACCTCTGAGCAAGCGGTATGTGACTGAATAGAGCTGGAGTTCTTTCAGTCGGGCAGCATAAGACACATTCCTGAGACCCTGTATCCTTTTGGTGATGAACCTTTGGGGCCTTTCCAGCTGCTGCAGGTGTCGGGTCAGATACATTCCGAATGGGGCATTGTACTCAATCATAGGTCTAATGAGTGATGAGTACAGGGGGACGATGACCCCCCTTGATCTAGATGTGAATCCCTTCATGATCAGGTGGGCAATGTAGAAGGTCTACCTAACTACTTTAGCAACGTGAGTGTCAAACGAACGGTTACTGTCAACCTGGGTCCCCAGATCCCTGGTAACGTCTTCTGTGCTCAGTGGATTGCCACCTATATGGTAGCTAGGGGTAACCTTGTTTCTCCCAAAGGGTATGACTATGCATTTCTTGGCGTTTAGCTTTAGGCCATGTCTCTGGCACCAGTTATCCATTTCTGTGAGGCCCTTCTGAAGGATATCTGTGTCAGATGTGTTTCCGACTATGGCACCCAGTTCGCAGTCATCTGCAAACTTTGTCAGCCATAACCCTCCTGTGTTTGCTTGTACTTTGGAAAAGTAGATGCCGAACAAGAGTGGACCCAGGACTGAGCCCTGTAGGACACCACTTGTGACCGGCTTTGAGTCCGACATGGCGCCAGCAACTCTGACCGTGTGGGTTCTGTCACTTAGCCAGTTTGCAACCCATCTTGTGATCTATGGGTTTACATTCAAGCTGATGAGTTATTCAATGATACCTGAGGGGGGTATTGTGTCGAAGGCCTTTGCCAGGTCGAGGTAGGCTGTATGGACTGCCTTACCCTCATCAATGGCCTTGGTGACTATTCCGAAAAAGTCAACCAAGTTTAAAAGGCATGATCAGCCTTTGACAAAGCCAAACTGGGATGGATCCAAAGTCTGCAAGTTCCCTATGACTTAATCTATGAGTTCCATTATGATCCTCTCCATGGCTTTGCAGATAAGGCTTGTCAAGCTAATGGGACGGTAATTTCCAGGGTCAGTGAAGGCACCACCCTGGTGAAGTGGGACCACAGTCGCCTTGCGCCACTACTTGGGTATGTATCCTGAGGTGAGGCTAAGATTAAACAGCTGTCCTAACTGCGGGTTTAATTCCTCATTGAGTTCGTGGAGTACACAGCCGGGGACACCATCTGGTCCCATGGATGCTGTGTTTACTGCCTTGGAGAGAGCAGTTCTCACCTGGGCGTTAGAGATGTTCTGGGGGCTACAATCCTCTGGTATAGATATCTCTCCTTTTGGGGGGGAGGGGGGGAGAAGTTTGCACTGAACCTGTCAGCCAGTATGTTGGCAATGTGTGTAGGTTCAGTAATCTTCACATCATTCTGAACTAATTCTGAGCATATCTGGGAGTTTCCTCCTAGGTGTCTAACATAGTTAAAGAAGGCCTTATGATTGTCTTTTGAGTCCTTGGTGATTTATCTCTTGAATTTGCCTTGGATGATTCTATGAGAGCTCTTAGTTCTTCACTTATAATGAGCAAGGGTGTCTTACCTTTCAAGGATTTTGCTCTATCATGTAGTAGCTTCCTCCTTTTGTTGTAGAGCTTGTTTATGGCTGGGGTCCACCACACTGGATGCTTGCCTTTGGTACAAAGAGTCTCAGTTTTGTTTGGGATTGCCTGATCATTGCAGTCCTGTAGGTGCTGGTAGAAGGCATATGTAAGTGATACAGCGGTTTGAGTAATGTTTACCACTGGCTCAGGGGCCTTAAAGGAGACCACACTAGTGTTTAGAAGTGTGAAGTCGGCTTCTGAGAAAGGCATATGTATGGTAACCGGCACCACCCACAGCATTGTATGCCAATAGCAGAAGCTATTGTAGGTTGTCCAAACACACGTGTCCGTACACACGGAATATCATAGCAATAACCCACGCCCAGATGTGGGTAATGCTAGATATACCCACGGTAGACGTGGTGCGGTCCCGAGGCCGATGCCCGAGTGACCACACAAAGGCAACCGTGGGTAAATACAGCAGTACCCACACCCAGACGCGGGTCATTGCTAGTATGCCATATCATCTAGGGAAAGAAACCATATATTCCCAGACATAATGGCACAGCATAATGCCTGGCCGCCACCCATCCGCAGACATACGGCACCCGCGGTGGTGTGGACGTACTGCGCGAGATGTCCATTGCCAATGTCGACACTGTCTCGCTATGTGAAACAAAGTCAACATAGCGGTGCAATACAAAACAGCGACGGAGAGCCCGATGTCCCCGTTGCTGTGCTGTTCAACCTGTTCCGCCATGTTAAATGTGTGTAGCAGAGCAGGACTGCCCCAAAGTAAGCAACAGACATGTCCGTGGCTCAGTGAAAGCTGTCACGCAATGTTAAACCCATGTAACATAGCGAGACAGGTTATAAATACCGAGGTATAGTAATGGAAATAGGTCCGGTCGACCAGACCGTGTGCAATTACTATAACATGATCTACAACGGGCACGCTGGCCAATCAGTGCACACGATTAGGAATAATGGGGGGGGGGATATGGTATCATAGACATGGACAAACTGTGCCCATGTGACTCGTCTGACATTCGTACACGGTCAGGGCAGTTCCGTACACTAGGCGGACAAGACCAAACCCAAAGCACCACAGAAACACCCTGACAATCGAAGGCCTGTATGCGTAGGGGCTATAAGCCCCTGTGATCTGAATATCCCTGCGGTCACGACATATGCATCCTGGGCCATGAGCGGTAGGGAATAAGGAATGTGTAACATGTAGTACCGCACTTTTCCCAGCAGGAGAATGGATGCCTGTGATATACGTGAGTGCGGGGGGGTGGGGTGGGGGGATATGTAAATTTAGCTAAGCACCATGGGTATGCATATAAATGAGACAGAACAGCTAACGTGTAGTGCTCACAGCAACCGGCAAACGTGAATGCAGTCCCGTTTGAATTACGACTATAGAACATATAAATGTGAACGTGTACGTAATGCGTCCATGCCGCAAAGACAGTTACATGTGTAAACGTGAAAGTGTGTTCCACACACGTCCGTCAACCGGATCAGAGATATGTTACTGGAACAGTCACAACTAATACAGACCACGTAACCACACAGACCCAGTAAACATATGTAACCAGAATACAGATATGCATGTGCGCCTGCGCGTAACCCACAATTAGGAAATGCAAGTGCGCGTGTGCGTGTGTGATCCGCTCACAGCAGGGAAAGTTAATGCTGTGTCCTCCACATCAGTTATACATGTCTCAAAACTGTCAGCCTCTGAAAGTATGGAATCGGACAATGCCAAGTAAAGTACCAGTAGAAATAGTGAGAAACACATGCTATGTGATAAGACAAACATAGAATGTGGATAGAATAACGTGTGTGTTAGTCGTATGGATTGATGACGGTTATGCATCTGTAACCCGACCCACTTGTCAGAAGGTGCCACCATACGAATTGTGTTTATTTGGCTCACACTTGTTGACCGGGCTAGGCTAGCTGGATATATGTCCAGTGTCAGCAGAGGCCCGTGGAGAAATGCTCCACACACAATAATAGCACAACATACCAAAGTACTCAAATATGTAACCAAAAAAGAACAACAATAGAAAGTGTCCTGAAAGGACTGGTTACATACAGATCCCAGATGACAGAGAAATATATGGCCAGTGGAAGCACGTCACAATTACGGGATCAGGTCCCCATAGAAGCAAGAAGGTCTCACATGACACACCAGCGAATTGCCAGATAGACACAGGTCAATGTAACACACAGCAAGATTAAGGGCCAACCAGCCGTACACCATGCCAGAACCTGTACAGTGGAAAGGTATGGTATGGTAATAGATGTGTGTACACAGGTAATCCACAGACAGTAACAAAGCAAGGTATGAAACGAGGGGTTCACATGTATACATCTACACACAGCAGTCCGACGGCCCGTATATATGACACATGGACATAGATATGTCACTCGAAAACAAGATGTAAACAACTACAGTTTATTTCATATCATATTTACATAGTTATATACAGTCATATTTATATTTAACATTGTGACTCTTATTTACATTCATATTTATACAAAATATGCATTTAATTGTACTTATTTATTCAATGATTTGGAATCTCAATACAACAATTATACACATTAATATACATAATATCATTATCAACACACTACATTCTAAGGTTTACTCACAACAATTATCAATTATGTTTCAATATACTGTTTGTATTGACCAATATTGTATTTATATTAACACATTGTTGTTGTATTAATGTTTCCATTAAGTAATGTATGCAACACTGATTTATATATGTCACTTTATCTTTAAGACTTGGAGCACTGGCCACTTAACTATGAGCAAGTTTATTGATTAATTGTCTTTAAACTGACTCTGAAGGATGTATATAAGGGATGACTATCTAATGTATTTCGTACTCTGATGATGCCCCATGTTAGTGGGTGAAAGCGCTCAGTATCTTTGGACTGTGGAGTGTATCGTTTTTGTCATCGTCTGTTTTGGTCTGGTTTATGTTCATTAACGTCTTTTATGAAGATGACCAGGACTCAAGGTTTGCTGTATTTCCGCTTACTGGCACATGGCTATAGATATGCCAAGTAATACATAATATGGGTAGTCAAAGAGACATCCGTGAATGGGGAACATACAGCATCAGTCAAAACCACTGGCCAGATGGTGACAGTCCAACAAGTTCTACACTTTACATATGCACACTGGTGTCCATTGTAGGACTCCAAAAATTGCTCCGTTTGCAATATCAACCAGATGCGATCGACGCAAAAGAAGTGACAGCCGTGACTACGGCACAGCTAGACATATGCACCACCAGCGTGTTTAAGGTTGATGACAAGTGTCCATGAAATGCAGGACATATGAACAGAAATTCCCAGATTGTCGAGTCCATAGAAGTGCGTCCACATCCCAGTCCCGCACACATGAAGGATGTGTAATGTGTACCGTTGAGGGTTGCAGCCATGGGATCCTGGGTATGCAGAAATGGGTCTCGGTGTTGTTTGGTAGATAATCCGTTGGCCCGCCCCATGGGAGGGATGTGGGTATAGCACATGCCTTACTCCCCACTAATGATGCAAAGCATCCACCGGATAATGCTGAAAGCAGGTGTGAAATGTGTACAGCCCTATATCAGTGTCCAGTAGGTGATTACCATGGATGGACACGCGTATGACCAAGATGGCACCCATAACTGGAAACCTGGCGGAATTACACAGCTGCAGTAAGGCATAGCACAGGAAATACAGCTAGGGACCACATTAGAAATTCCCCATACAAAGTCAGACCATCGTGCGAATACCGGCGTACACAGCTCTCAATCTGCCATCACCAAAATGGGGTTCACTCGCTTCCATAATGCGGAACAAATGGGCGACCTGTGGAACACATACTAATGGCTCACTAACAACTTCAACTAGGAAGGTCATAGGATGGTTAAACTATGCCGTTCCCACTCATAAAGAAGATCCTTTAATGAATTAATATGATTAATGTCAATTGACCATGGATTACACCTGATCAACATAAAATAACCGCTGGCACCTTATGGCACACAATCAAAAACACACATAGGTAGATGAAACAGTCAACGTAGAAATAGTCCAGGACAGTGCCCGAATGGTATAAAAAGGTTCCTTTATACACAAGTAAGCGCTTTTACCCGTAGGCTCCGTCAGACTTATACATAACATAAAAGCATTCAGGTTTTAAATATCCTTCCTTACATTTTCATTGGTCAATTGCTCATCAAACAATGAACAATTAACCCCAGCATATAAAGCGCAAATCAATGTTAATTACTCGCACATATATTAACATCTTTAAAAACATCTTATTAAAACATGTATCATATTATATTGTACTATGCCTAATTTTCATCAATTATAAAGATAACAATATATATAGAAAATATGTATATTATATCAATGTAAAACAGTGGTAAACAACTGAAAGAGTGGACTAATAGGTGTTAAATGTATAGCTGTACCTAAACTACATTCCTGTTATTTGTGTTTAAGCCTCCCGCTTCTCAAAAGAGGCTTAATCTGTGCTTCATCATTCAACCCTGGTGTTTGGTCAGCTCTCCACCTAATAATCCATCCCAATTCGCATTCTAAAGTATAGTTGATAAGGTCCCCCCCTCTGGGATTAAAATCTAGCCTTTGTAAAACACTGAATTTAAAAGTATGCCTAGAACCCAAATCCTTATGATGTTTGGCCAAAGCATATGTACTCTGATGATGCCCCATGTTAGTGGGTGAAAGCGCTCAGTATCTTTGGACTGTGGAGTGTATCGTTTTTGTCATCGTCTGTTCTGTTCTGGTTTATGTTCATTAATGTCTTTTATGAAGATGACCAGGACTCAAGGTTTGCTGTATTTCCGCTTACTGGTACATGGATATAGATATGCCAAGTAATACATAATATGTGTAGTCAAACAGACATCCGCGAATGAGGAACATACAGCATCAGTCAAAAACACTGGCCAGATGGTGACAGTCCAACAAGTTCTACACTTTACATATGCACACTGGTGTCCATTGTAGGACTCCAAAAATTGCTCCGTTCGCAATATCAACCAGCTGCGATCAACCCAGAAGAAATGACAGCCGTGACTACGGCACAGCTAGACATATGCACCACCAGCGTGTTTAAGGTTGATGACAAGTGTCCATGAAATGCAGGACATATGAACAGAAATCCCCAGATTGTCGAGTCCATAGAAGTGCGTCCACATCCCAGTCTCGCACACATGAAGGATGTGTAATGTGTACCGTCGAGGGTTGCAGCCATGGGATCCTGGGTATGCAGAAATGGGGCTCTGTGTTGTTTGGCAGATAATCCGTTGGGCCGCCCCGTGGGAGAGATGTGGATATAGCACATGCCTTACTCCCCACTAATGATGCAAAGCATCCACCGGATAATGCTGAAAGCAGGTGTGAAATGTGTACAGCCCTATATCAGTGTCCAGTAGGCGATTCCCATGGATGGACAAGCGTACGACCAAGATGGCACCCATAACTGGAAACATGGCGGAATTACACAGCTGCAGTAAGGCATAGCACAGGAAATACAGATAGGGACTACATTAGAAATTCCCCATACAAAGTCAGACCGTCATGCGAATACCGCGCATACAGCTCTCAATCTGCCATCACCAAAATGGGGATCACTCGCTTCCATAATGCGGAACAAATGGGCGACCTGTGGAACACATACTAATGGCTCACTAACAACTTCAACTAGGAAGGTCATAGGATGGTTAAACTATGCCGTTCCCACTTATAAAGATGATCCTTTAATGAATTAATATGATTAATGTCAATTGACCATGGATTACACCTAATCAACATAAAATAACCGCTGGCACCTTATGGCACACAATCCAAAAAACACATAGGTAGATGAAACAGTCAACGTAGAAATTGTCCAGGACAGTGCCCAAATGGTATAAAAAGGTTCCTTTATATACAAGTAAGCACTTTCACCCGTAGGCTCCTTTAGACTTACACATAACATAAAAGCATTCAGGTTTTAAATATCCCTCCTTACATTTTCATTGGTCAATTTCTCATCAAACAATGAACAATTAACCCCAGCATATAAAGCGCAAACGCAATGTTAAATACTCACAGATATATTAACATCTTTAAAAACACCTTATTAAAACATGTATTATATTATATTGTACTATGCCTAATTCTCATCAATTATAAATCCAACAATATATATAGAAAATATGTATATTATATCAATGTAAAACAGTGGTAAACAACTGAAAGAGTGGACTAATAGGTGTTACATGTATAGCTGTACCTAAACTACATTCCTGTTATTTGGGTTTAAGCCACCTGCTTCTCAAAAGAGGCTTAATCTGTGCTTCATCATTCAACCCTGGTGTTTGGTCAGCTCTCCACCTAATAATCCAACTCAATTCGCATTCTAAAGTATAGTTGATAAGGTCCCCCCCTCTGGGATAAAAATCTAGCCTTTGTAAAACACTGAATTTAAAAGTATGCCTTGGGATGTGCTCATAGCCGGCCGTAGGCATAGGCCAACCCGGCGGCTGCCTAGGGCGCCGCACTAGCAGGGCCACCTTTCTAGTAGTTATGTCATGTAGGTATACCAGGATGGGGGCACCATGTGTTGTGGTGGTAGGTGCCATGGAGCCCTATCGCCTAGGGCAGCAGTTGATCTAAGGCCGCTCCCGTGCTGCCGTAGGAGGGGTAGTACGGTCTGCAGGTATGTGCTGAAGTGCACATGAAACAGCGGTCTACAAGGATTACCCATAGTGGCGACACCTGCACAGACGGCTATAGCGGGACATACACACAACCTCGCACACAGCTCAGATAGACATACACACACCATATACACGCAATGATACACAAGGTTTATGGCGTGTACGGGTACAGTGTCAGTACAGCAAGGATAGCTGTCCTCCACGATATCCAGCAGATGTCTCTAGGGCGTGCCGGAATATGGACGTTGCATGGACAATGAGTGGATATGCATTGTACCACAGTTCTATGTGTCAGCCATGCAAATATGCGATACATGGGACAGACAGCTGTCCATGCAAGAGCAGCGCTATGGGCATGACATAAGTATGTATATATTCATCGAGAGAGATACAGACAGACACATGTGGCAAGGCTGGGAGTGTAACGTACACAGCACCACCCCACCACACCACAGCAGGGCGCACGTGGAGAACACGCTACGGAGGTCGCCAACCACAGCAGGCACACAGGCAGTCCACGAGCTGCGTCTCACCATCCACAAACACAGAGATGTCGGCAGGATATAAGTGTTCTGCGGAACCTCTAAAGCCATAACCTATGAACCCATGCGGCTGGGAGCATAGACACACACACACAGCTGGCAGGCATGGGGATTGACCTTACCCCCACCTACCCAACCGCACGACAGTATGACACAGGTATGGAATGCGCTACGTGGACCACTGAACACAGCACCGTCAGAGGCATACGTCTAGGTGGGTGACAACATCCGTAAAGGAATAGATGCCAATAGCCAAGGTATGTGTCGTGAAGTGACTAAAAGAACTACTCTCTCCAAGGGCATCTGGAAACACACACACACACACCTCACACACACACGGGGAAGGGCCGGGAGTTGAACCTACACCTACCTACATGAACACACTACAGCATGATGCATCTACAGAACGCGCTACCGAGATTACTGAGCACAGCACTGTCAGAGGCATACTTCTAGGTGGGTGACATCATCCATAAAGGAACAGCTGACAATAGCCAAGGTATGTGTTGCGAAGCGTCTAAAAGCATGACCATCTGCAGAGGCAGCTGGAAACACACACACACACACACACCTCACACACACACAGGGAAGGGCTGGGAGTTGAACCTACACCTACCTACATGAACACACTACAGCATGATGCATTTACAGAACATGCTACCGAGATTACCGAGTACAGTGCTGTCAGAGGCATACTTCTAGGCGGGTGACATCATCCGTAAAGGAATAGCTGACAATAGCCAAGGTATGTGTTGCGAAGTGTCTAAAAGCATGACCAACTGCAGAGGCAGCTGGAAACACACACACACACACACACACCTCACACGGGGAAGGGCCGGGAGTTGAACCTATGCCTACCTACATGAACACACTACAGCATGATGCATTTACAGAATGCGCTACCAAGGTTACTGAGCACAGCACTGTCAGAGGCATACTTCTAGGCTGGTGACATCATCCGTAAAGGAATAGATGCCAATAGCCATGGTATGTGTTGCAAAGTGACTAAAAGAACTACTCTCTCCAAGGGCAGCTGGAAACACACACACACATCACACACGGGGAAGGGCTGGGAGTTGAACCTATGCCTACCTACATGAACACACTACAGCATGATGCATCTACAGAACGCGCTACCGAGATTACTGAGCACAGCGCTGTCAGAGGCATGCTTCTAGGCGGGTGACATCATCCGTAAAGGAATAGCTGACAATAGCCAAGGTATGTGTTGCAAAGCGTCTAAAAGCATGACCATCTGCAGAGGCAGCTAGAAACACACACACACACACACACACACACACACACACACACACACACACACACACACACACACACACACACACACACACACGGGGAAGGGCCGGGAGTTGAACCTATGCCTACCTACATGAACACACTACAGCATGATGCATTTACAGAATGCGCTACCGAGATTACTGAGTACAGCACTGTCAGGAGGCATACTTCTAGGTGGGTGAAATCATCCGTAAAGGAATAGATGCCAATAGCCAAGGTATGTGTTGCAAAATGACTAAAAGAACTACTCTCTCCAAGGGCAGCTGGAAACACACACACACACACACCTCACACACACACGGGGAAGGGCCGGGAGTTGAACCTATGCCTACCTACATGAACACACTACAGCATGATGCATCTACAGAACGCGCTACCGAGATTACTGAGCACAGCACTGTCAGGAGGCATACCCCTAGGTGGGTGATATCATCTGCAGAGGCAAGGCAGCCGATAGGGAATGAAGACAGAGTGTGCAGTCACACAGCATGTTACTATCCCAAGGTGGGCGTACAGTAACACGGTAGTGCTGCACTCGGGAATACCAACTAACTACGGAGCACAACATCACGACATGGATACGGGATGCACCACAGACAGTATACCCTATGAGAGGGCAACCGGCGTGCATGATGTAGGCAGCCATTGTGGCATATCAACCACATATGACCCACCTGGACGGCCACCATGGCTATGCAGGATGTCATTGGCCATGGCTACACGCCTAGTAGCAGACATCGGTGCCGACTGTACTGTGTACCCCGAATGGCGATTGGCATGCCCTCACACCTAGCGGTCGCGAAGGGGAAACATACATGCACATGGTGTATCTTCACAGACGTGCGCGGTGTGCACTGTACTGTGTGTCCATCTACACAGCTGCCTACTGGGCATGCTTACACACTTAGAATCTGCAGAGTGCAGACATGCATACACATGGGGTGGAATCATGGAAGGGCAGAGTGTGGACCGTCGTGTGTGTCCACCTACACAACAGCAACCCGGGCATGCTCACACACGTGGCGGTTGCAAAGGGGAAACATACATGCACACGGGGTATCTTCACAGACGGGCGCGGTGTGCACTGTACTGTGTGTCCATCTACACAGCTGCTTACTGAGCATGCTCACACACTTAGAATCTGCAGAGTGCAGACATGCATACACATGGGGTGGAATCATGGAAGGGCAGAGTGTGGACCGTCATGTGTGTCCACCTACACAACAGCAACCCGGGCATGCTCACACACATGGCGGTTGCAAAGGGGAAACATACATGCACATGGGGTATCCTCACAGACGGGCGTGGTGTGCACTGTACTGTGTGTCCATCTACACAGCTGCTTACTGGGCATGCTCACACACTTAGAATCTGCAGAGTGCAGACATGCATACACATGGGGTGGAATCATGGAAGGGCAGAGTGTGGACCATCGTGTGTGTCCACCTACACAACAGCAACCCGGTCATGCTCACACACCTAGCATGTGCTACGCGCCGTCCGGCATGCAGACGGAGTGTACACACCGCAAGTCATGGCCAGGTAAACCCGTACACACGCACAGGGTGGACACACATGCAGTTACACATACACACACAGATGACATCACAGGTGTCACGGGTGCAGGCTGAACATGTACACACTGCAGTGAACACTGTAGCTGCCATGCCAGCACCATGTCATTGGTGCAGCAGTATGCCTCACGGTCCAGCAACAGCATGTGACGTATTTCCACAGGTCTATATGGCGGTGTACGCCCGTCATGCAGAGTACACATGTACTATCAATGATCCCACAGGTCTGATGTAGTCCGTCCATATTGGTATACATGGACATGCGTGCTCCACACATACCACGGGCCTGACACAGATATGACACATGACTGCAGCTGTACCACAGTGAAACAAAGTCCGGATATGTCATATCTGTGATTGTCCGGCTGTGTGCATGGACTGCACACAGGACACATACGAAGCCTGTGATGTACCACATGCATAACACTGGCATACGCGGTAATACACACACGAATGGAAGGTGGACACATGTCTGTGGTATGCTCCCCCTACAGGGTGTAGCGGTGTTGACTGGGACACATACCCTTGTACAGTTTGCCTGTGACAGCTGTGGTACCATACCACATTCCATGTTCCATGTATGTCGACACACATGTCACAAAGTAGCAATGCATATACACATGGCAACAGGGGATACATGTGACACGTGTATTGTGCATGGTGCAGCCATGCATGAGCGGTGTCCGATGTCCATAACACAGTTGCAACCCCCTACCACATGCATACCCATCATGGGGGCCGTCATATGGTGGCATAGTAACAGCACGCATGGCGGTATGTGTGTACATCATGTGTTTAAACACCTGTCCACATGCATGTGTGCAGGTGGTGGTCACAGGTGTGTCACACACCATCCTACCCTGCCATGTGCATACAGTCTGCTATGTCGCCGTTACATGACAGTGCTGCCATAATGCATACCCATCAGTCAGGTGTCATGGACCATATGTCACATGGCTACTGTAACCCCTACCACCTCCCAAGTGCATATATCAGCACAGCTGCCGGATACAGTGTTGGTACGCATGATGCACTACATACTGCTGCACGCCTGCACATATCCCATATAGCGGGTGTGGCATTCCCAGCACCGACATGTGTGCAGGAATGTGTGCCCATGTATGCCACAGATCGGGGGGACTATGTGCCATGTGCCACACATCATTGTACACCATGGTAGAGATCTGTACATACCTCGGTGTGGGGTGCATGGATGTGGATGGTGCAGTACATGCAACACGTCGTCCCTCCGTGTTGACATGTGTGGTCACCACCATGTCAGTGTGTCAACATGTGTGTATGTCTGCTGCCTGTTGTGAGGGTGTATGCAGATATAGTGTTGTGAATGGACACTAACCACACAGGGTGACCATCCCGTACTGGTGCTGCATTGTACGACCCTGTCAATGCCATAGTTGTGAGCCATACTGGCCACCTGTGCAAGTCCGCCCCCTGTGACATGGCGTGTGGGTGCATCATAGTGTGAGGGTGCTGACCACATAGGCAGGTGTCCCCATCTGCACTCAATGGGGTGTGCACCATAGTAGTGTACACCCCGCAATTGCAGACATATTCCTGTACCGGTACAGCATCCTACTGCTGCACAGCATGCACCACAGCTGACAGGTGACACCTGCGGTCAGTCGCCAGCACGCTGTGTACGACACCTGCAGAATGTCACCATACCTGTACTGTGTCATGCCATGTATGTGATGTCTCTGTCCACCGTAGCCTGTGGCACTGACCACAGGCGTCAGGTGCAGTATATGTGTGGACATTTGTGTCATGTACCGTGTAAACAACGTTACACTATATCTGGCTCCGTGCTCCACAGGTTTACACGTAGAACTTCTCTACTTGCAATCTAAACTGTCTGTTCTCTATCACAAAAGCTCAGCACCTGCTCCCACAGTATTCCTACATAGGTAAAGTACATGTATACTAGATGGAGTACTACACTAGCCTAGAATCCCCTAGAGTATCCATTTCCCTATAGGTCCCTTCTGACCCAGTTACACAGCAAACGCATTCACGTTCTCTGGCATGTCGAATGGTCAATTGCTAGTGACCTCTCCTGTTCAGATGGTGAATCTGGGCATCCTGAGGCAATGTTACAGGTGCCTCATGGACACGGACAAGCCGCACCTCCCCCAATAAACATAATACATGTGAGAGATGCAACTATATAGCCAGACAGGAGGCTGAGCTCTCTCAAACCACGACCGGCAAGCTCAAACAGGAGGGGAAGGACACCATGCACACCACAAACCCAGTGTCACATGGAACTATCACAAATGCTAAACAAACACATGAACACACAAAGACATACTCGGAGGCACTGTTAAAACATGTAATGAACCTAACGAGGCCTCCGAAGCAGACACCCAAGCAACTGCCTCCACAAGACATAGGACATGCAACACATAGTTCTCAACGTCAGTGTGCTAAACAGTCACAGCCCTTAAGGCCACACACAATGCCAGACACACCTGTAATAGGTGACGCCATAGTCAGACACACTGACGTCCCACCCACCAGACTGGACAAGGGAATGATCACAGTAGGCTGCCTGTCGGGCGCTGGAATCCGCCACATAACACATGCACTCAGGTCACTCCGCAGCATGTACAAGTGTGACACGGTCATTGTCCATGCTGGTGTCAACGACCGGAGACATACCACCCTGGGATACATGAAAGTAGACATAGAGGGGCTCTCAGATTGTGTAGCCCAGGCCAGCATGACCCTGACCCTGAGCAGTATCCCACCCTCATCAAGCATGATGCCACAATACTGGGTCCAAATGATCACCCTTGATAATTGGCCTGATTACCGGTGTCAGTCTGAGGGGATCCAATGCCCTCTTGCCTGGGATGACATGCTTGACATGCCACACTCCTTCACAAGGGATGGCTTGCACCTGTCTCCCCTGGGCTTCAAGAGTTTGGCAAAGGCTCCTGCCACCCCCACAGTGCCCACTGCAGGCAAGGCTGGAATGATAAACCTACCACCCTAGACTACAAACCTGGAAATAACTAAGGGTAATACTGCTCAGTGCCAGTAGTCTACGCCCATGCTGCACACCCTCAAAAGCCCTCCTCAGTATGGAGGACATCAATGTCAGTGCTGTGACTGAAACCTGGTTCAGGGCTCCTGAGAGCACCCCAGCACTAGCAGGTCATACCTCATATCACGCATTCAGGACACTAACCCAGACCAAACCACAGAAGGAGGTGGAGTCTCCATTTCCATGAAGGATACCCACACCTCCAGGTTGGCAGAAATGCACGTAGCAGCGGGGACCATCCAGGTGCAATTAACCATGGGTAGGACTGCCCTACAGTTTGTTGCATGCTACAGACCACCCTCCCAAACCCAGGATACCTACACAGCCTTCCTGAAGACACTGGGGAGTATGAATGCTCTCACAACACCATCATATTGGGTGACATCAACCACCCATACATAGACCGGGAACATTACCCAGGACACAACACCCTACACCAAAGGTTCCAGGTGTTCATACACCCGAATGCTGTGGAACAACTATGCACCATACCCACAAGGGGAGGAACTATACTAGTCCTGATCATCACACATGGGGACGGCATGCTCCACACAGGATGTACATCCCTCAACGGTGAGGTCAGACCATATAGTGATCTCACTGGAGATCCGCATCCCGCCCCCAAC
Source organism: Protopterus annectens (assembly GCF_019279795.1). Lineage (NCBI taxonomy): Eukaryota > Metazoa > Chordata > Ceratodontiformes > Protopteridae > Protopterus > Protopterus annectens. The sequence goes on from NC_056728.1 coordinate 996,650,877, forward strand.
ACCGGCAAGGGAGACCACAGTGAAGACCTCTCCACAGTGAACCCCACACGTCATACGACTGGTGTGGTACCCTACAAGTCCTTCATGCCAGTGGTAAACACAGGCTACATTGTTGAAACCCTTACAAATGCCTTCTACGAGCACCCCCAGGAATGTCTGGATCAAGCAATCCCTAATAACATCAGGACCTTGTCCACCAAAGGCAGGCACATGGTCTGGTGGACCCCAGCCATAAACAAACCATACAACAAGAGGTGAAAGCTACTACATGACAGAGCAATATCACTACCAGGGAAGGCATCACTGATTAATACTGGCGGTAGCATACGATCACTCATACAATCATCTAAGGCCGCCTGTGGGACAGGACTTGCAAAGGACACATAAGACAACCATAAGGCCTTCCTTAGCTATGGTAGGAACATGGGTGGAAGCTCACAGTTATGCTCGGAATTAGTCCAGACTGGTACAATGATCACTGAACCTACAGACATTGCCAACAAACTGGCAGACAGGTTCCGTGCATACATCTACCCTCCCTCCCCCCCAAGAGGGGAGGTATCTATCCCACCAGAGTCTAGCCTCCCAAACATCTCGAATGCCCAGGTGAGAGCTGCTATCTGTAAATCAGAGAACACAGCATTAATGGGACCAGACGGTGTCCCCGGCTGTGTGCTACACAACCTCAATGAGGGCCTCAACCCGCACATAAGGCTGCTGTTTAATCTTAGCCTTACTACAGGCTACGTACCCGATGGATGGCATACGGCAACTGTGGTCCCACTCCACCAAGGCGGTGCTCCTATGGACTCTGGACATCACTGCCCTATAAGCTTGATGAGTCCTGTCTGCAAAGCTATGGAGGGGACCATAATGGAGCCCATAAATGAAGACATTGGGGAACAACAAATACCGGAACATACCCACATCGGCTTAGTCAAGGGCAGATCCTGCCTCCTGAACCTGGTCGACCTGTTCGGAAGAGTCACTAAGGCCATTGATGGGGGTACGTCGGTTCGCACAGACTACCGTGACCTGGCGACAGCGTTCGAACCAAACTCCACTCGGGCATCATAGAAAGGCTCACCAGCGTAGATGTAGAGCCATATGTCACATGATGGGTTGACAACCGGATCAAGGTCAGAACCCACAGGGTCAGTGTTCCTGGTGCCATGTCAGACTCCAAGCTGGTCCCGAGTGGTGGCCCACAGGGCTCAGTCCTGGGCCCCCTCCTGTTCGGCATTCAACTTTCCGACGTGCATGCAAACATAGGGGGATTGTGGCAGACAAGGTATGCAGATGACTGCAAACCGGCCACCATAATCAACACCCCATCAGACACAGACATCCACCTGAGGTCTCAGAGAAATGGATAACTGGTGCCAGAGCCATGGACTGAAGCTACATGCCAGGGAAGGTATAGACCTACCCTTTGGGAAAGACAAGTTAACCCCGAATTACCACATAGGTGGTAATCCATTAAACATGGTAGACGTGATCAGGGACCTGGGGACCCAACTTGTCGGTAACCTCTCTTGACACTCACATTGCCAATGTGGTTGGGAAGACATTCCACATTGCCCACCTGGTCATGAAGGGATTCACATCCAGATCAGGGGAGGTCATTGTACCCCTGTACTCTTCACGCATCAGACCAATGATTGGGTACAACGCCCCATTCGGAATGTACCTAACCCGACACCTGCAGCAGTCGGAAGGACCCCAAACGTTCCCCAACACAGGGATAAAGGTGCTGAAACATATGTCACATGCTGCCCGACTGAGGGAACTCCGGCTCTATACCTTCTCATACCATCTGCTCCGAGGTGATCTGTGCCTGACATACATGGCTATGTCCAACCTGGGTTTCATGGACATGCTCCACCTCCTAGGATCCAAACAACCACGGGCACGAGAGCAACAGACACAAACCTCAACACGGATAGAAATAGGATGTGCTGGAGGGACAGGTTCATCGCCCCAAAGACTCCCTACACCATGGAACAGATTCCCAGCCCTTGTGAAGCAGAGCCCCTCACTGACTCTGTCCAAGAGTAATCCTGATGTGTGGATGGGAGATCGTAGGTATGCCCCAGGAAACATCTCTGTGTCACTGCTGGACAGAGGGACAGCAGACCAATGGATATAGTATCCTCATCCTAAGGGGTGGTGAAAGCCACACACACTCTGGCTAGGCTTACACATGCCGTAGGGCACATAGCCTAGTATGTACCTATGCACCTATGTACCTATGTAGGTGTCCAGGCAGGTTGCGGGTACATGTGGTATGCTGATGTTGCCAGATGTGCCTGTGGGTAACCCACAGCTACACGTGGGGGACTGATAACAGTGCTCCCAGTAGGCACATGCGAGTACACCATATGAGGCATACAGGTTAACAGAACCAACATGGTGCTACACATGTAACCATCACACATACCGTGTACACAGCTCAATGCGTGCTGCACCTGCACTACATGGTACGTCTGCTGCATGATGACAGTACACAACCCACGTCACATACGCACCTGTCACCTGTCATACACAACCACTGCAAAATACACATCACACGCTAAGCGTACACAGGTATCACATACACCTCTCACTATCTTGTCCACCCTGTGCATCAGAATATATTTGCATAACCGTGCACCGATGGTGTGGATGACAGTGATGCGGCAGAGGCTTCATCATATGCACAGGGTGATATGTGTGCCAGGGACATAGGCTGTACCAATGGATGACATCATGTGTGTGTGTAAGGGCCGGTGCATTTACTGGGCATGACTGTGCAGAATGCATGTGGATGTGGTGGAGCCCTACAGTTGTGTCTGCCGTGTGTGGGTATGTGTGTACACAGTTCAGCCATACGTGATGCCTACACGGGGTATACTTGGCAGCCCCAGACTGTACAGTGCAGGTTGTACGGCTCACTGTGTCCGTCTGCGGCCACGTGACCCGTGCCTGCCTGGGGTCGCACGGGCACTACCAGGTGGAGGTATGGAGTGGCCACTCTCTGATGACACATGTCCGCTGGAACCGTGTCCACGCTGGGACTGGCCAGGGCCACGTCCACATGGCCTGCTGTGTCCTGGTGTGGTCGGTGTAGCACCAGCTGCACTGCTGCTGCTACCGGTACTGTGTGAGTGGGCATGAGAGGTGGCACGCACATCGACCTACACTAGGTGGTGTTGCTGGCCCACGCCACGTGTCCTACGCCTCACCCCTACCAGGTGTTCCAGCACAGACAGCTCACGCTCGCGGATTGACATGCCTCGGTCGAGGATTCCAACCATCTCACCTAATCGCCTATCCAGTACATTAGCAATCTGCTGTTGAGCATTCGCCAATGACTGGATGTTCTCATTTAGGGAACGGATTGTGGCCCTCTGCAGCCTCTGCCCTTCTTGGTTCTGCCATTCAGCACGTGCCTGTGCCGCCATTACAGTCTGGAACATGCGTCTGGTGATACCAGCTGCTGCAGCCTGTACAGCAGGTGCATGTCTGCCAGAGGTCCTCCTATGAGCAGCACCAGCCACATGCCTGTGTGGCACATCACCAGTCATTACACTGGCAACATGGTGTGTACGCGCACCTTCTGTAGCCACCACACATTCCTGCTCAATGCCAACAGATGCTGACTGTCCTTCCTCTATGGGCAACGGTGATGTGGTATGTGTCGGCATCAGAACCGCAGCGGGATGAGGGGAACATAGGTGGGATGGTAACCAATGGCACAGCTTCTGCCCCTGACAACCCTGCCTGTACCTCATGCATATGGTCATCACCGCTAGTATCTGTGGGGACACTAGCATCAGATGGACTGCAGGAGGGGAACGCACCTACACCACCTGTGAATACAAAGACATACTGTAAGATACATTACACACACGCAGACACACACGCAGACACACACACACACACACACACACACACACACACACACACACACACACACACACACACACACACAGACACACACACACACACACACACACACACACACACACACACACAGACACACACACACGCAGACACATCATGCATGTGATATTGCAGATGGCATGCAGCATTCCTACACCACAGCTCAGAGAATGCAGGCCAGACATTAATAGTGGTAGTATGCATACTGCCCTGGGGTGCACACAACATCAAGCAGGTGTCATTTCAGTAGGCATGCAGTACACACATTCATGGTAGTTTGCATGCATCACCGTGATACACCATGTGGCCACAGGCAGGTTAACAGTACACATGGCTGGCGTCACTTTGACATGTACTCTGCCGACATGTGCGATAACATGTGGACATGTGACAATGGTGTCCCACCACATGCACCGCATCATACTGGGCGTCACAGTGCAGTGTTATGTGTACAGGCTACAGATAGAATGCATGTGTAACAAAGATGTCTGTGCAGGTGTGGTTGGTGTGAGCCATGTACATAGCTATACAGTGGGGAGTACAGGCACTGTGCCACTGCATGGCAGCAGGACACAGGTATGTTTCTGTGTGATGCATAACATGGACGCATTGCATTGCCATGTCTGCAACACAGTCATGCTGTTCCACAGCACGTATATGGTAGACACTGGTGGCACCTCCGGTGGCTGCAGACAGGCATTCCGGTTGTCTGGTGTACCACATCAGATGTACAGGTGGTCCACTACAGCTATGATCGCACTATGCGTGGACAATGTGCAACAGTGTCTATCCATTCCAGACGTACTGTGTGGCAACATGCCTGTGGCTATCACCCATGGCCATGTTTGACTGGGTCATGGACAATTGTGTGTGATGGGCATCGTGTACCCATCCCTGTGGTGGCCCATGTGACATACACCCATACAAGTCAGAGGTGTCACAATCCAGAGGGCTATGCAGACAACAGTGTGGATGTTTGCTATGTCGGGCATAGGTCATGTCATGGTGTGACAATAGTGCAGACAGAACACCATGGGCGTGGGACATGATGTGTGCCGTGTCACAACATGTGCACACAATGCAGGGGCATCTGTCACATTGGTGACACCTGTGTGCTGTCCAGATCACAGCTCACTATGTGGTACTGTGTGCGTACCACAAATGGTGTTCCAATGCATACTACATATGCATCCATTGTAGAACACCTCCACCATTGTATGCATAGCTGACTGCACATATCACACTGACAGGTACTGTGGTTTCATGCCGGTGTATACTAACAGTTGTATCTACTGTACATGGGTGGCGTGTGTGTCTGGTGGTGCAACCTGTATACCGTGACTGTAGCAGAACCCAGGTGTGCATGTTATACCTGGCCACATGACGAATATCTATACACTGTAACATGCCTGTTACTAACAACAGTCTTACCTGTGATGGACCCATGGCTGTGCGACATGCCAGAGGTACCTGTATAGGGGCGACACAACAGTAAAAACATTATCCATGACTGTAGCCACAGTAAGCACTGTGCATGTCACATCATGTACCTGTGTGATAGCATGTGGTATGCACACGTCTGCAAACACAACGTAGCATACTGTAGTATGCGGCTTGTGTGCCCATATACCTGGCATGTGTTGGTACATTACGTGGTGTACTGTGACACCCACATCTACGGCACATATCATACACATATGCAAGACTGACTTACCAGGCAGCTCCAGGCTCGTTGGTTGGGAGACACCCACCTCCACGATGGCAGCTATTGTTTCTGCATGATGTTCCCTGGGTGTCCCCAGACTGGCCAGGAGCCCCTCCGTGTGTGTGAGTGGGGGCTGGGTTGGTGGCCCACCACCTGTTCCACCTTGCTCTCTGGTGATTGCGGCGGCATGCTGTTTCGCGTGCCATATTAGGTCCGTGCAGTGTCGGCGTATCTGCTGGTAGGTGCGGTTGTTGCCACCCACGTCGTTCACCCTCCTGCACATATCCTGCCACAGGTCATCCCGCTGCTGCACTTGCTGTGGAACATGGCTGAATAGCAGGTCATAGTTGTCATGGAGCAATGGTATGATTACGTCATCCTCCTGGCGGCTGAAGGCTGGCAGCCGTGAACAAGGCATTATCTGTAAGACATAATGATGGTGACAGGTCACATTTACACTGATGTACTGGCATACCGCTGGACATACATTGCTATGACATGTACGACATCTGCACAGTAATCTCTGCGATGCATCAAGGCACTGACACAGCTGAGGTGTTGCTGTCACACCGTTAGGCGGCAGTTATCATATCATATCTGTGTGTCAACTCATCACACTGTACACACACCATGTTGATGGTAACCTGCTGTGGACATGTGTACCTGCCTGCACCTGTGTTCATACCAGTTGGCACATGTCGATAAAGCACAGTTCTACTGTTCACCTGGATGCTGTGTATATGTCGCTAGGCATCACAGACGCAGCCATTATGGATGTCAGCGGTGGCACTGCACACATACACATGGACACCTGTACATGCATGTGTTGTGCCATGTACATCTACACAGCACTGTACAGGTGTTGGACAACCTGCCACGGCTCGCCTGTATTGCACATGTGATACATATGGGACATTGTGTAATCATATGACATTAGCACGGATGGCCATACATAGCATGTGCGTGCGCATGTTGTACACGCCAACACACAGCACCTGTGACACCACAAGGTGCATCAGTGCCACATTACTGCTCTGGACAGTTGATAGTGCAAGTGCCATTTGGCCATCGCACCATGCATGACTGTGATGGCACGTGCAGCCTTGCTGGACAGGGCTGCATGGTATGGCAGGGTATGTCACATACATGGCACAGGGATGTGGCACAGGGATGTGTCCCACCTGGGGGATACTGGTATTGGGAGGGTGGCTGTCCATTCCATATGTCATTGCTATGTGTATATGGACATTACGCATGTCTATCATCATGGTGTGGACAATGGCCTTCTGCAAGGTAGGCATCATGCTGCTTGGTGGGGGTGTGTATGGTGCATGCTGGTATCGCACATCCATGCATACACATTACCCCTGACAGGTGCTATGTGCTGTGATATTGTTCAACACAGTGCTGTATGTGCCCGCACAATGATATCCTGTGCACATGGATGGTACCCTGGCCTGACATGGGTACCACATATGTCTACATCCAGCGCCTGCTGCCACCGCCATGTCGGCGGGTGCACCACACAGCACCATCCCTCCCACAGGGACTGTGGTGTTGGGCACAGCATAGGTATCCATTTATGGGGACAGGGATGTTCACATAGCGGGGGCACTGATGGTATCATCCATCGGACCATACACGTATGACGCACACCTCACACACCCAGCCCATTCAGTATGTTGTTCGCAACACTGACACAGCTATACTGCTAGGCCAGGGACATTCCCAGCCGTACATACACAGATGCATGAACATCTGTCTGTGGCATGGGCTACAATGACGGTGGGGTTCCACACATACCGTGTTTGACTGTGGCTGGTGCAGATGTTCTGTGCACGTGTCTACATGGTAACCCTGTTCTACTGTAGCCAGCGGTGATGTGCTGTGCACATGTCAATGCTGCACATTGTGTTGGTGTCTGTCTGTCAACAGGGCAGTGGTGGAACACGCAAGGATATTAGTGATTGGATATGCATGCTGCCCTGTACAGCTGTACTGCTAACATCTCAGGTGCTAATGTGTCATGGACATGCACATCTTACCTGGACAGGTGGTAGTGGGTTGCCACCCATACCCATCACCTCTTGTGGGTTGCTATTATCCAACACCCTATTTGTACTGTATGTTCAGGCTATGCACCTGTGTGGGACATGTGGGCATGCAATGCGCTACTCTGTACCTTTGCACCCATTGCACAACATGTCACACAGGTACACTGGCAGCCATACACTTCACAGCTTGATGACGGTACAACAGGTGTTGTACACACATAACACATATCCTGTGGGACATGGTCGTATGTACAGGCATGTCCGACAGTCACGTACCACTGCTACCCCTATGTGACGGATATGCAGTACATGTGGTGGTACAGCAACTGTCACATGTACTCGTGCAATGCCCCCCTACCAACATGGAGCGGTACTGCCTGTGGGGGATGTGCGTCTGCATCCATGCTGTGCCCATAGCTGACAGTTGTACATCGATATGTGCAACATACCTCATTTCGTGTTCTCACAGGTGCATGTTCAACATGGCTCCACATTGTTTGTGTCTGTTGCACAGTCATTGTTGTACATGGTTTACATGCCAGCCATGGCTTACTATATGTGATTCCATGTACTTCATTGGGATACCATCAGTATACATTAGAACGGTGTATTCCAGCCATCACATAGCCTTCCTAGATGACACTGTTAGCCAGCCAGTGGTAGGTGTTCCGCCATCTGCACATTAGTCACACAGTACGAGGGCGGCTGATACCCATCCTGGGGACAGGGTGCTGACAGCTGTGGATGGGTGTGATGCTGTCGACAACCATAACTGCACCTGATGGTCACATCTGGATGGGTAACATTCACAACACACACCTACCTTCAAGTAGTAACACATCATCTACAACAATGGACAATCCTGCCAGAATAATGTGTGCAGTATGTCTGTATGACCACTGTAGGCACCACTGGTGGCCCCCAGCATGGCAGCTAACAGCACCGGTGTATATCCCGTGGAACCATGGGTTACACCATTCACAACACACCTGTCTCGGATGACCCTGTTGTGGATCACAGTGCAGTTCCACACATCATGTTACACTAGGCATCATGCACTGATATGTTGCGGACGTGTGAACAGCTGTGCAACCCAACATATGCACACATGACACATCACCTGGTACAATATATCTCTCATACAACGTGTTATTGTGACTGCCCTGTGATGGCATTACACAGGCTACGTGTACTGGGACATGTGATGGCTCACCGGTGTCATCACCCTCTGGGTGTGTGTCTAGCCAAGTGTACAGTAGGCAGTGGTCTGAACACAGGGACACTGTACATTGACCTACTGTGTCACTGCAACTGTTGCCTATGCTCATACTGTAATTATACAGGCATGTGGTATCTGACCGCTATGACAGTCCTGGTCGACCACACTGCTGTGGCACATATGACCTGCAGCCATCTGCCTGGGGTGTGGAGCACACATGTACATCTTCACATGCTATACTGCCTCTGTGGCGGTGTCACATAACTGTCTCCGGCAGGGCTGTAACAGGCAGGCGCGGCATGGGGTCATTTGGGACAATGCTTGCATCTTCCACTGTGCTGCACACAAGCAAGGCACACACACTATTGCACCACTCACATTTATCTGCAGTGACTGGGACCTGCCTCCATGCTCTGTGCAGCACACCTGCGAGTACGGATTGTACACAGATCGTACCTCCCAGGCACATACCTGGACTGCAACACCCACAGGTGAGGAGATCCCACATCACACAGTGTTTTGCACACATCCTGGATAGTTGCCGAACACAATGCATCATAGGTGCTCAATGTGCAGATACCCGTGTTTGTGACCACTAGACACATTGTAACACGCAACAGAGTTGACATTGTACACCGCAGGTTACATGCTGTCTGTGTTGTTATACTGTACATTGGGCCTCAGACAGCTGATACTGCCATGTGCTGACAGCAAACCACACTTCCCTAGAATAGACACCCATGTACCTACACATGCTTGAGGTGTGCACTCCACCCAGCTGGCTGACACATTACACAACACATACCATACCTACACTACCCTCAGCTGTGACAATACCTCCATGTGTCTGGTGTGACAATACCTCCATGTGTCTGGTGTGTTGCACCTGGGGTTATCCCCCCTTTGGTGGATGAACACATATGCTTCACAGCCCTGCTAGCCACACCCTGGAAACACACCCATCGCAGCATACACAGAACATGTGTACTACAGCCAGTACTACTGACGTCTGCTGACAGCAGTTGTTAATGGCATGACAACCCAGCAGATGGACAGTGTACATACATATGCTGACACATACCACAGTGCGCTTCCGTAGCATGTACACGATGGTAGGGACCATGCTATTCCACACAGAGACATGGCAGTACTGACCTTTTCACAGACGCCACGGTGGTGGTCATGTTCCATGCACATCTGATGTACGAGCACATGTGCAGGCTGTTGCACGGTGGTGTATATTCACATGTGTGGGGTGCATCACTTGTCAGCCATGGTGGGTCCTCGAGGTCCATCACATGCTCCAAGGCTAGCTACCTAAACATGACTGCCGCACATTGCAGTGTGGGGCCTCAGGCAGTGTGATGGTATGTCTGTGTTGTTTGGCTACATCCACATTCAATGTCACATACAATACTCACCCAGGCATTGCAGACCGAGATAATGTTGGCAACGTGCCAGGTGATGGTGTACTTACCAACAATACACACTCTCACTCACTACAGGGTCGCAATCCATACATGGACATTGTAGTGTCCCTGTGGACACATACATGGTACTGACATGCACACGTTATGTCCTGGGACACTGGCCCAATGTCACCTTCCGATGTCCCTAGCTGTTATGTCTCACCAACCTGTTTGGTATGTGTCTCCGCACCAGCCCACTATATTCACTGCTAGCCTGTTGTCGGACATTGTGTACCTTGACCGCCACGCAGCCGCATCTCTCGCACTACCCATGGGTGGCACTGCGTTGCACATGTGGGACTGCAGTCATACACCCATGACTGGACCATTCTGAATGGCACTGGGGCACATCCTCACGAACGTGCTTCACGCACACATTGATGGCCTCCATGCCTTCCTGGCACCCTGTTGGGCTTGTGTGTGCCACAGCATGCCACATACACATGCTGGCCACCTGTCGTACTGTTGCATGGGTGGTTGGGGTGGTACAGAGGCCAACACATCAGACGTTGTCCTCACATTGCCCTTCAGCACCATTCCACGTTCTGGTATTGGCAACGTACACATCCACCTGCACATCATACCCTGTGTCTCAGGATGTTTGGCTATATGACTCATAGACAGGAAACACAGTGGTGCAAGCATATCATAGTACCTACTATATGTCAGGTACATATGGCATTACACAGTCCTCAGTCATGGGGCCCCTCATGTTCACTATTTGCTTACATATACAACATGCTGTCACAGAGTACTGTCCATGCCTAGATATCCCACACCGACATACCTGGCGCCATTATTGCTCCACCAGCTCATACCGACAATGCGACCATCACGGGTGTCAGTGTGTGGCGGATACATCATGTGGGTGTCATGGCATCAGGATGCGCGACACATGGTGCATGCACATCACCTTTGCATAGCAACATTCACCCACTGACTATCACATGGATACTGGCCCCTGCATATACATACATATCACATTGTACATGGTTGCTGTACACACATATGCCCCACACGGTCCTGTGGTTACCGTATTCCACTGTGGCATGGATACACTTCTGCAGGCCACACCTATCTGTACTGCCAGCGATGCTGGTACATAGGTAGCCATTGTACCTGTGGCATACACACATCTACACACGGTCAAGGGTACAGTACCACATTTATGGTGTACCTTCCACAACGGGCTACAACTTTACATGGCACAGCATTGTCATGCCATGATGTGTACCAGGCTCGGACGGTTTACATATGCGCTGACAGACGGAAAACACATCTGTACACATCTGCATACCACATACATGAGGGGTGTCTTCTGCTCTGACCACGGACCATGTCCTCTGCATTACTGATGCATATACCCTCATACATGACAATTGCGGTGGGCAGTGTGAACGGACTGCTCATGGATATGTGCACACATGCCACACTGCATGGGCTGGGCTTCTGTGTTACTTCCCAAGACACAACACACACCATGCTGTGGAACATGGGTCCTGTGCACATCCCACAGGGACACACAGTGGCACTCTTCATGTGATACCTCCCTTGCTGTTTGAGTGACACATAGTCATGGTACCACCACAGCAGCGGTGCTGCACTGTAGACATGCAGTTGACACCCACCTCTGCTGTTCACAGGACACTACCATGGGGAGGTGACACTACTGTGTACACTGCATGTGTTTACACATGGACCTGCCAGACTTCATTGTTGCCCATAGTGCACCTGCTACAGATCCTTTGGGCATGGTTACTTGGTGTACCTTCCATTTCGATGGCTATGATGCTACTACTCGTCCCATACCTACAGGCCATATGTATCCTGTTATTGTACATACCAATAGGCGATACCTCCGTTATGCATGATATGCCTGTGATACTGTGTATATAATGTCTGTCATATCCACCCTGACAGCTTTACATTACACATAGTTGACATAGTATACTACTGCAAGGCATCTCCGCATGTCGCGCACATTACGTGTGACACGATGGTACATGCCCATACACATGTGTGCTGTGACGGTATGCACCCATGTCCTATCCCTGCTATGGCACTTCCTTGTTGGACATCCACTGCCAGCACTGCGTGTGGTATGGCATTATTCTCTCTATGCCCCCTGTGGCAGCCCTGTGGTGTCTCGGCTGTACATGATGTCCCACTGCTGTACACACGGTGTCACAGTCGTTGGTATGCTCAGCAGATAGCACTACATAACCACCTTTCACCACTCTCTGCATTATGGACAAGTGTCATTACCTACAAACACCATTCCCATACAGTACAGCTTTGTCATACACATCATGCATTTACACCCGTACATATCGTGTGTTCTACATACCTTGTCAGTGTTTCGTTCGTGTTTCGTTCCGTGTATCGGTTTTCGTTTATTTCTCTTTCGGTTGTACACTGCTGGTTCGGTATGAGCATACGGTTTGAATATCCTGGGAGTCATCCTTATATCCGTGATACCTGCAACATGTGGGTTCATCCCACCAATTGCTGTTCCTCGAGTAGTACTGTGTGCATATCACCTGTGCATCTACTCCATTCCGGACATTACGTGTCGTAAGTGGGGTATGGTTGGATTCCTCACACGGGTGTTGGCTATTACCCTACCTTATTGAGATGGTCTGTATTGTGTTATGCTATGTGTACGCCGCTATGTGTGGCGACAGGTACATTCGCAGTGGTGTGCTTGATTGTGTGTGTGTTGGTGCAAAGTATTTGGTTCCGACATGTGGGTGTCCCTGTCCTGGCAGCGCCTGTTGATGGCATTTTGCATTCGGATGTGTAACATGGCTGTTGTATTCTTTAAACAACGCATGCAAGTATGCATCCGCCTTTGATTATGTTTTCCCCGAGATGTTGCGGTTATGCAGATGTCATTCCACTGCCTGTATGTTTGTGCTGCTTCTACAGTTTGTATCCCTTTAACTTATTATGGTGGGGATATCGGAGGTTGTAGGTAGCCGGATGCGGGATGTGGGCCTTGCATCTCTACCTTGCAGGTATGGTTGTCTGTGTGCTCCATCCCTGCCTGGAGGGTTGACATGATTAATTGTCTGTTGGTATGCAGGAGTGTATAGTTGTGTTATTTGTCATGTAGTGGTATCGCCTCGTGTGTGCTTCATGCATGTATTCCTCCGCCAATCTGGTATATCAGTGGTTGTTTATGCGGTGAGCTATCCTTGTCATTCTGTCCCAGATATTTAGTCAGCTAACGATTGTTCTTGGGATGGCCTGTTTGCCAGTGGTTGCCACCTATTCAGGTGGGGATTGCTTATTTGACACTTGTAGAACACACAGCGGTTTGGGCGATATGTAGCCCGCGGTCAGTACTAGGGTAGCACATACTATTTCACGGTACATACCTATTGCTGTGTGACTTTTTGCCGACGTATCGTTTTGCAATTAGCATATTGGTGTCATACATACGGGCATGAGTAGTACATGCGTCCTTTCCATTTCCTGTAGGGTATATTCCTGTGCACAATCTGGGACATTGTCACTTTGTATGGATTCCTACATCACCACCACGCCTAGCCAGGGTGGGGCTCTCTACTACTTTGGGACTACTGGTGTAACATATGCCTGTAGCTAGTGTAATGCCGCTGCCTACATATTATTCCACTCTGCCTCTAACATGGCAAATTAACCGCACATATTACAGGAGGCACACATTACACTTTTGCACAGCAACACACAGCACCCTCACCACCACACACATACATACTCGGCACTCACGGGGGCGGTTGCACACAGTACCTGCATGGGCATGACACGGCCCGACAGTGTCTACCTCCCCTCCCCTTATCATCATACTATTACCCTTGCATGTACTGTTACAGAACTGTGAATCTGGCGTCATTCCGACTGCAGTTATGCATTCCGGTATGTTGCCGTTCCATGGTTGGCGGTATCCTCTTCTAATTTAAACCTCCCAGATGCTCAGGTTGTCGTTTCACTATAGTATACTATGTACAGATATGCAGCGTGTTACATCTCAGTCACCTTACATCCTCTGATTCCCTGTCTTAACTGTAGTACTTATATGTATATGTGTACATATATTTCTATATGTAATTATATCTATCTACATATATGTATATGCACATATATATATGTTTATATGTATACACCTTGGCCGAGCATTGGTAGTATACAGCAACGCCGTCTGCTGTGGGACAGCGTGCTGTTCCAGGTGTTGGCGTTCCATGCTCTACTGGCTGTTGGGTGTACAGTGTTTGCGGGGGCTGCCTATGTTGGAGTCACACATGGGCCACCATGCAATTTTACCCTTTATGGTGGTCATGTTTGTGTGCCATCCATTTCACTGTGTGTGTGCAGGTAGGGAGGTGTCAGTCCATGGGCCTACACTGTCAGAGTATGTGCTATGTTCCTCTTTGCTTGGGCATAGGCATATTGGAACGGGACTGCACACGTTATGTCCTGGGACACTGGCCCAATGTCACCTTCCGATGTCCCTAGCTGTTATGTCTCACCAACCTGTTTGGTATGTGTCTCCGCACCAGCCCACTATATTCACTGCTAGCCTGTTGTCGGACATTGTGTACCTTGACCGCCACGCAGCCGCATCTCTCGCACTACCCATGGGTGGCACTGCGTTGCACATGTGGGACTGCAGTCATACACCCATGACTGGACCATTCTGAATGGCACTGGGGCACATCCTCACGAACGTGCTTCACGCACACATTGATGGCCTCCATGCCTTTCCTGGCACCCTTGTTGGGCTTGTGTGTGCCACAGCATGCCACATACACATGCTGGCCACCTGTCGTACTGTTGCATGGGTGGTTGGGGTGGTACAGAGGCCAACACATCAGACGTTGTCCTCACATTGCCCTTCAGCACCATTCCACGTTCTGGTATTGGCAACGTACACATCCACCTGCACATCATACCCTGTGTCTCAGGATGTTTGGCTATATGACTCATAGACAGGAAACACAGTGGTGCAAGCATATCATAGTACCTACTATATGTCAGGTACATATGGCATTACACAGTCCTCAGTCATGGGGCCCCTCATGTTCACTATTTGCTTACATATACAACATGCTGTCACAGAGTACTGTCCATGCCTAGATATCCCACACCGACATACCTGGCGCCATTATTGCTCCACCAGCTCATACCGATACCGACCATACGGGTGTCAGTGTGGCGGATACATCATGTGGGTGTCATGGCATCAGGATGCATGACACATGGTGCATGCACATCACCTTTGCATAGCAACATTCACCCACTGACTATCACATGGATACTGGCCCCGTACATACATATCACATTGTACATGGTTGCTGTACACACATATGCCCCACACGGTCCTGTGGTTACCGTATTCCACTGTGGCATGGATACACTTCTGCAGGGCCACACCTATCTGTACTGTGTGCGATGCTGGTACATAGGTAGCCATTGTACCTGTGGCATACACACATCTACACACGGTCAAGGGTACAGTACCACATTTATGGTGTACCTTCCACAACGGCTACAACTTTACATGGCACAGCATTGTCATGCCATGATGTGTACCAGGCTCGGACGGTTTACATATGCGGCTGACAGACGGAAAACACATCTGTACACATCTGCATACCACATACGCAGGGGTGTCTTCTGCTCTGACACGGACCATGTCCTCTGCATTACTGATGCATATACTCCTCATACATGACAATTGCGGTGGGCAGTGTGAACGGACTGCTCATGGATATGTGCACACATGCCACACTGCATGGGCTGGGCTTCTGTGTTACTTCCGCAGACACAACACACACCATGCTGTGGAACATAGGTCCTGTGCACATCCCACAGGGACACACAGTGGCACTCTTCATGTGATACCTCCCTTGCTGTTTGAGTGACACATAGTCATGGTACCACCACAGCAGCGGTACTGTGTAGACATGCAGTTGACACCCACCTCTGCTGTTCACAGGACACTACCATGGGGAGGTGACACTACTGTGTACACTGCACATGTGTTTACACATGGACCTGCCAGACTTCATTGTTGCCCATAGTGCACCTGCTACAGATCCTTTGGGCATGGTTACTTGGTGTACCTTCCATTTCGGATGGCTATGATGCTACTACTCTGTCCCATACCTACAGGCCATATGTATCCTGTTATTGTACATACCAATAGGCGATACCTCCGTTATGCATGATATGCCTGTGATACTGTGTATAATGTCTGTCATATCCACCCTGACAGCTTTACATTACACATAGTTGACATAGTATACCCTACTGCAAGGCATACGCGCATGTCGGCCGCACATTACGTATGACATCGATGGTACATGCCCATACACATGTGTGCTGTGACAGTATACATACATGTCCTATCCCCTGCTATGGCACTTCCTTGTTGGACATCCACTGCCAGCATCGGCGTGTGGTATGGCATTGTTCTCTCTAATGCCCCCCTGTGGCAGCCCTTGTGGTGTCTCGGCTGTGTACATGATGTCCCACTGCTGTGCACACGGTGTCCACAGTCGTTGGTATGCTCAGCAGGATAGCACTACATAACCACCTTTCACCACTCTCTGCATTATGGACAAGTGTCATTACCTACAAACACCATTCCCATACAGTACAGCTTTGTCATACACATCATGCGTTACACACCCGTACATATCGTGTGTTCTACATACCTTGTCAGTGTTTCGTTCCGTGTTTCGTTCCGTGTATCGGTTTTCCGTTTTATTTCTCTTTCGGTTGTACACTGCTGGTTCGGTATGAGCATACGGTTTGAATATCCTGGGAGTCATCCTTATATCCGTCGATACCTGCAACATGTGGGTTCATCCCACCAATTGCTGTTCCTCAGTGAGTACTTGTGTGCATATCACCTGTGCATCTACTCCATTCGGACATTACGTGTCGTAAGTGGGGTATGGTTGGATTCCTCACCTGGGTGTTGGCTATTTGCCCTACCTTCGTGGAGATGGTCTGTATTGTGTTATGCTATGTGTAACTGCAGCCGCTATGTGTGGCGACAGGTACATTTCGCAGTGGTGTTAGCCGTGGATTGTGTGTGTTGGGTATAGTATTTGGTTCGACATGTGGGTGTCCCTGTCCTGACGACGCCTGTTGATGGCATTTTGCATTCGGATGTGTAACATGGCTGTTGTATTCCTTTAAACAACGCATGCAAGTATGCATCCGCCTTTGATTGTGTTTCCCCACGCGAGATGTTGCGGTTATGCAGATGTCATTCACTGCCTGTATGTTTGTGCTGCTATTACAGTTTGTATCCCTTTAATATGTATGGTGGGGGATATCGGAGGTTGTAGGTGACGGATACGGGATGTGGGCCTTGCATCTCTACATACACGGTATGGTTGTCTGTGTGCTCCATCCCTGCCTGGAGGGTTGACAGTTAATTGTCTGTTGGTATGGGAGTGTAGGTTGTGTTGTTGTCATGTGGTGTTGGTATCGCCTGCGTGTGTGCTTCATGCATGTATTCCTCCGTCACATCTGTGGTATATCAGTGGTTGTTTGTACGTGACGACTATCCCTTGTCATTCTGTCCCAGATATTTACAGTCATTGTGGTCCTGTTCTTGGGATGGCCTGTTTGCCAGTGGTTGCCACCTATTCAGGTGGGGATTGCTTGTTTGACACTTGTAGAACACACAGCGGTGTTTACAGGCCGATATGTGGCCACGGTCAGTACTAGGGTAGCACATACCTATTTCCACGGTACATACCTATTGCTGTGTGACTTTGCCGACGTATCGTTTTGCAATTAGCATATTGGTGTCATACATACGGGCATGAGTAGTACATGCGTCCTTTCCATTTCCTGTGGGGTATATTCCTGTGCTACAATCTGGGACATTGTCACTTTGTATCGTTCTACATCACCACACGCCTAGCCAGGGTGGGGCTCTCACTACTACTTTGGGACTACTGGTGTACATATGCCTGTGGCTAGTGTACCGTATGCCTACACATATTATTCCACTCTGCCTCTAACATGGCACCAACATACACATATTACGGAGACACACACATTACACTCGCACAGCAACACACACGGCACCCTCACCACACACATACACATACTACGGCACTCACGGGGACGGTTGCACACAGTACCTGCATGGGCCGCGACACCGGCGGCAGTGTCTACCTCCCCCCTCATATCATCATACTATTACCCGCGCATGTACTGTTACAGAACTGTGGTCTGGCGATCATTCCGACTCGCAGTTATGCATTTCGGTATGTTGCCCGTTCCATGGTTGGCGGTATCCTCTTCTGTTAAACCTCCCAGATGCTCAGGTTGTCGTTTCACTATGTATACTATGTACAGATATCGCGTGTTACATCTCAGTCACCTTACATCCCTCTGATTCCCTGTCTTAACTGTAGTACTTATATGTATATGTGTACATATATTTCTATATATGTAATTATATCTATCTACATATATGTATATGCACATATATATATGTTTATATGTATACACCTTGCGGCGAACGTGGCAGTATACAGCAACGCCGTCTGCTGTAGGACCCGCGTACTGTTCAGGTGTTGGCGTTCCATGCTCTACTGGCTGTTGGGTGTACAGTGTTTGGGGGCTGCCTATGTTGGAGTCACACATGGGGCCACCCATACGGTACACTTTATGGGTGGTCATGTTTGTGTGCCATCCATTTCACTGTGTGTGCAGGTAGGGAGGTGTCAGTCCATGGGGCCTACACTGTCAGAGTATGTGCTATACGTTCCCTCTTTGCCAGGGCATAGGCATATTGGGTACGCCTCCGTCTGCCTACTGGGGCTGGCACAGTGTGTTCATGGT
This sequence comes from Protopterus annectens, assembly GCF_019279795.1. Lineage (NCBI taxonomy): Eukaryota > Metazoa > Chordata > Ceratodontiformes > Protopteridae > Protopterus > Protopterus annectens. Next base: position 996,670,104 of record NC_056728.1, read on the forward strand.
CCTGAACCCTCTGTGCCTGGACAGGCCTTGGCAGTTGTGGTGGGCTTTGTGGCCCTTCACTGTTATGTCCCTGCAGCAGCTGCTTCCGCAGGATCATATTATGTAGCATGGCACATACTATGAATATGTGGGCACATGTGCCTGGAGAGTACTGCAGGGCTCCACCGGATGTATCCAAGCACCGGAACCGTGATTTCAGCATCCCAAACACACGCCGTATGATTATTCTGGTTTGTGCGTGTGCCTCATTATGGCGTTCTTGCATGTGTGTGTGTGCATTTCTGATGGGAGTCATCATCCACGGCTCCAGTGCATAGCCAGCATCCCCCACAAGGTGGCCTTGTGGGATGTCCCCCCTGGCGAATACCTGGTACAGCTGTGAGGCATGCCAGATATGGGAGTCGTGGTAGCTTCCAGGGCTGCCAGCACACACATCCATGATAATGCCCTGCGCATTGCACACGACCTGGCAATTGATGGAGGGGAATCCCTTGCGGTTTATGTAGCGTCTACCCTGCTCCCAGGTGGTGACTTGATTTGTATGTGCGTACAGTCTATCGCACCCAGTACCTCCGGGTATTGTGCCACACGGTGGAAGTGGCGCACATTGCTAGCCAACTCCTCCTGAGATCTGGGGAAGTATATATGCTCATTGGCATGTGGTAACATGGCATCCAGAAACTGGTGTAGTACCCTGGATGCTGATGCCTGTGAGATGCCCATTATATCCCCAGTTGGCCTTTGAAAGGTACCTGTGGCCAGTTTTCGCAAGCTTACACATACCTTTGTGTCCACTGGGATGGGCTCCCCTCTGTTGTTTCTTGTTCTCAGGCGTGGCCGGCACAGCTCCACTATTTGCTGTAACGTGTCCCTATCCACCCTGTAACTCTCTACTATCTCCAGGTCTTGTAGCCCCTGGTAGGTTACCCTTGGTCTGAACACTCTCCTTCTCCTCTGAGGCCTACGGTAGTTGTCGGCACCCTCCTCCACAACACCGTCTGTCTCTAACACATGCTGATGGATCACGGCCACGGCACATTTTAAAAGTTCCCCGTGTGTTTACACCTATGGTGCGGTGTTTGAGAATACACGGCTGTGTGTTGTGTGCATTCACACTTTATACTATTGTGCTGTACACCCGGTGATGTCATAGGGTGTGTCTGTACGGCCGTATCTGGGGATTATCTTCCATGTTTTACCGTTGGCACTGCAATGCTGTTGCCTTTGGTGTTGCATTACTCTTGCCTGCAATGGATTACCTTTTGACCTTCCCTTACTATTTCTGCACGTTGCACCTACTATTTCCTGGCATGCATCCTGCAGAGCCCTGTCATGTGTAGTTTCTGGGACATGGCATATCGTGCGTTTTGTGTGCCGCCGCCATTGTGCTGCCTGTCTGCTTGCCTCTGCTGTGTCAGGTCTTCACTCTTTGCAATCTGCTACCTCCCCTACTTTCTTTGCATTCATATGCCTCCCCTATCCCGTTTTGCAGGTTTCTGCATGCAGAGTTATCAGCTGCCGCCGATTGGCCTTCGTGGGTTGATTAGTGTTGATTGCTCATTATTACTCCAATTACACTTCTTCCACATTTCCTCATATTCTCAACATCACCTTCCTGTTTCCGATGTTATTTGCGGGGTGAGTGTCACATGACTGGGTTAAGGGAACGTAGTCATCCTCGTGCACATGCACCTCTGCGCGCATTGTGTGCTCTCAGCTCAACTATTTCCCCACACGCCGGTCCTGCAGCTGTGATGTGCAATGTACAGCCCAGGTTTGCTGAGCTCCAATGTGCTTCCTCCTACAGTGGCACACCCCTCTGCAGGTGACATGTATTCCTCTGAGCCACCTCGGTGTATTACCGCTGCGCCGTTTGGTACAGCCTTACGCCAGCGGGGGTTTTGCGATTCAGTATTATCTGCCTCATTTGCATGGCATTGACTACTAATTCATAGTTACCACGCCGAACACTGCCGCGAGTCCTTGGCAACCCTTGCACCGTGGTTGTGGCTTTCCATGCATACCATGGTGTATTATGGCTGTGAAGTTGATGTGTATTACGCTGCTGTTTTATAACATTGTCATATTATTTCATTGTTTTGCACCTTCCGCAAACATGTCCTGGGGTTCTGCTGTGAGTTTCTGTGGACATACCATTTATGTTATTATTTACATGTTGTGCATGTTTTCTTTTGACATTCTCTGTGTATTTCGCCATTGGCATAAGGTAACAGTGTGATACCTGAGGCTGACAGCCTTCCGTTACTCCTATGTTATGTTTGGGAAAATGTAAACCTTTTTTTTGGTTTACATTGCCGTGGCCTTATGCTACGCCTGCGCCACTTCGTGGATCGCTATATGCCTTCATTTGCATGGTGCAACACCGCACATGGGGTGTTTAGCATACCTACGCCGGGGGCGGCGCAGATCCGGCGCACGCCGGTAGTGCACGTGGAATTGGATCGTACCTGAATCGCTCAGCGGCCATATTTGGCGTTGTAACGCCTATGCTATGCGTGCGCCTGGCGCAAGGTTCATGAATCCCGGGGAGTGTCTTTATGATTCCAAAAATATATGAAAAAGAAATAATGGAATTATTTTTTTCTTTTATATGAGGGTTTGATAGCAAATGCAGTAAAAAGAGGACTATTGTGTAAAAATAAAGAATATGATGGTAGTTTAAAATTAATAAATCCAATAGAATTTGGGGCTTCTTTGAATTTATATGAAGTATTAATATGGATAAAGATATTTGATTTTAAGTATAAAGATCTGTGGGAAGAAGCTAGATCTAATAAAAAAATAAAAATAGAACATTATAATAACAAAATGCAAAATTATTTAGAAAAGATAAGGATATGGAAGATAAAGATTTATAAAACACAAAAAGAAAAATCTAGCAAAGCTAGACTTCTAACTGTGTGATACATTAAACCTCAAGAGGTTTAAGGTATCACACAGTTAGAAGTCTAGCTTTGCTAGATTTTTCTTTTTGTGTTTTTTTAACCAGTTGGTTATCTGTGTGACCTTTTTACTCTTTGTTTTAGTTAAGATAAAGATTTATAACATAAAAAAGGAACTTGGTATAAAAAAGTAATGTATCAATCATTTTGTATTAATCCATGGGAAAATGTGCAAGAAGAAAAAGTAAAAGCTTTTAAAGAAAGAAAGGAATGGTGTAGAAATTGGGTAGAATGTCAAGATTTCTTATGGAGGTTATGTATACACAAACTTCCTGTTAAAAGTAACATGCCATATAAAAAGAAAAGTGAAAGAGTTTGTTAATATTACGGTGAAAAGGAAATGGCAGAACATGTGTTCCTAACATGTAAAAGAATAAAAAAGTTATGGAAAAACTGAGTGAAAAGAATTTATTTGGAAATATAAAAAAAAGATATAAATATGAATATGATAGCATATGGATATTATAAGAATACTAAAAAGGAGAATAAAATAAGAATGGCTAAAAGAATATTTTATGTTTCATGTTTTTTCTTTTTTGGAATGAAAGACATAGTGAAATTATGTTTAATGAGAAGTAGGTTTTTACAGCAATTATAAAAAGGGTCAAATGATTGTTGTGGAAAATGGAGTGGAGGTCCAGTAAAGAAGATATTGTGAGTTGTTCTTCATTGCAAATGTTGGTGATAGAATATGTAAATGTGTAAATATATAATAATGGTATAAATACATTGTAAACAGAATACAAATAAAGTACCCCTGTTCTTTTCAATAGGTGCCATGGGATCTTGTACATCTATTTGAGCTACCACTAACTTATACAGATGGGGCCTCAGTTCAATGTCTCATTTGAACAATGGTACAATCAGGAGTGCAGCCCTCCACTTAAGCTGCACTTCAGTGCCAGCAATCAATCTACCAGGTGTGGGAATAGAACTGACAGCCTTCTGCATCAAAGATGAGTGTACAACCTGTTGCTCCACTAGCATTCCTATACTGAGACATTTTTTAAAAAAATATGGAATATCTTTAATCAGAATTGTTACATGTTAAATTTCTTTTAACTTATTTACATTGTGTCAACCAGGTTAGTCCTATTAGACCAATTAGCTGTTTTCATGGGAGCCCCCAAGTGGTATTTATACTGATTGGCATAATTTGGCCAGAAATCCAGGCTAATTCCTCTACTCGTTTTAACAAAGGATGCTAAAGAATGCATTTCATTGTGTCCTCTTTTTACCATGAATACAGTACCTAAAAAGAGAAGGCAATTTCTTTTCATTTTCTATGTGAATGAATTGACCAAGCATTATAAACACATCAAGTTAATTCACTTTGCTAAAGATGCCACAGTTGTTTCTTATATCATTAACTGGAGAACATTCACTTCATGCTGCACTTGACGCTTCTCTTTGCAAACTTGCCTTACTTCAATGGGATTGTAACTATATGCTTCTAAAACCAAATTAATGCTGTTTGCTCTTTGAACTTAAATCAAACACTAATTTTCCAACACCTACTGCCATAACAAACCACAACACGCTGACCATAAGTATAGTTAATCAAAAACTTTAGCATTACTTTTTCAAATTCAACCCACATCAAAGATATAACATCTATAAAGCTGCTTGGTTGATTTACTGATATCATATTGAACACTTGATCTACAATTGAAAAGTGTTAACCACCTAAAACTTGCATCATGTATAAAGTCTTTCCTTTCTGATAGTGCCAGGCAGGACATAGGAAACTAATTTTGATACTGTTCATCTTATGTTCAGCTTAGCTACTCATTGACCTAGGATAAGCATATAATAGACTATTTGGATTTGCTACTGCCCCCCACTGTCGGCTGCACCACTCTCTGTCAATGAGGAACATGCCTAGAGATCCATCACCATCTAACTGCATTTCAGTTATGCTGTGCCCATGGACTGTTATAGCCCTGTAACTGCCCTTCCTTATTACCAGTTATCTGCTATCAGCAAGCTCCTCTTGAACTTCCATAAGTTGATTAATGGGCATTTTCAAAACAAAAAGAGATTCAATATTTCAAGGGGCCCTGTTAGTATTCTGGGGTAAGTTTCTGAACAACCTTAGGTATATTTTTGAAAGGAAAGTCTTCAAGTCCTCACCTAAAAAATATAAAATAACTGAGCTTAAAACTCTGACATTATCCAAATTGCGTAACCTTATCTAAACATTTCTACTGTTACATGATCTATATTTCTATTCTTTATTCTCATTGTCAGATGTAGTAATATTTTTTTAATGCTCCAGTAAACTCTGTCCTCTCTATAGTGAATCTGCACTTCTAATGACTGAGTTTAGATTGCATCCTTGTCATCTGATTCATGGAAAAATTCATGCATGTTATATGCAAGAAGACAGTAAATTGCATATTGAGGCTTTACCTGGTTATGCCTATGAACTACAGTATTAAATACTACTAGTTCATCTTGTGTTAGTTTGCTTCATCATTTGTCCTATGCACTTCTTTCACCTAGTGACCTGTCATTTGTTGTTTGCTTTATAAACTGTATTGTTTTATCACAGTAGAAGTTAATGTATTAATACTAAGCTTAGAGATGGAGGGCCTTCAAGAAGCTTAACCCTGTTGCCCTTATAGTGACAAAAATATAACAAACCAGATTAGTTCTCTCTGGACAGAGGATCATTCACACTAATACCAGGCTTGAATTTGTGGTTATCCATCATTAAGGATGATTTTGAAGCTGGTCAAGGAGGTAATTTGCTTGATATTCAGAAGGAGTCTATTCCAAAGATGGGCAAATACAGTTGGTAACAAAACTTTAATGCCAGCAGAAAATTTTAACCTTGTTATGGAGATTTAGGTTGTTTATAAATGTGTGCTTGTTAGAGAAACAAACTAATTAACAAATAAGTAAAATACATGTTAGCAACAAAAGAATTGGGCATTGGTCATCATAATGCAAACTTATATAAATTAAATGTCCACCATACTGGTAATGTAAGCTTTCTTGGAACAAGTGTTACACCTTTATTGATAACAATTTTATCAGTATCTGCAGAACAGTCTCTGATGTTGACATAGTAATAAAATAGTTACAAACTTTTAGTGTCAACAGCTATACTGACACCAAAACATGTAACATTTCACAATCATTATGCACATGTAATTGTGCCAAGAAGAATTATGACTATACCATACAGCTCAAATTATAGAGTTGGATTACAACAAGCTTCCAGGAATGCAAAATCCATCTACAAAAACTATGCACTATCTGCACATCCAGATGTGTTGATTATTACTCATCCAAATCATGTGAATGCCATAGCTCCCACTAATTCATTATCCCAACTCCAGACCTCACCATGTACATTACGATGGCAAAACATACGTATCAACTAGTGTTTTGTCTGGCATAATGGTTATACTGTGATATACCATATATGTATATAATATGTATATAACCAATAACAATACCTCTAACAACACCCCTGCTTAGCAGTTACAAACACTGCATATTATATCCTAGCATAACAGACACAGAACCCACCTCTAGACAACTGCCAAACATTAGAGACTGTAAGCATTGTATATATATATATATATATATATATATATATATATATATATATATATATATATATATATATCAACAAATGTTGTATCAATAAGTAATACTGCCAGGTTACCAGGCTTTGGAGTCATGGATAACACAGGGGGCATGTGATGAAACACAGCTGTTGTCTCTACCTGTGCATCCTAAGTACAGCTGAACAAAACAATGTAGAAGGAGTCATTCACACAAATGTCCAAGCAGTGCAATAGCATGTATGTAGCTATGTAAGTTGTATATTATCAATAAACGTGTATGCATGTGTGTGTGCGTGTGTGTGTGTGTGTGCGTGCGTGTGTGTGTGTGTGTGTGTGTGTGTGTGTCTGTGTGTGTGCACATGTGTGCGTGTGTGTGTGTGTGTGTGTGTGTGTGTGTGTGTGTGTGTGTGTGTGTGTGTGTGTGCATGTGTGTGCATGTGTGTGTGTGTGCGCATGTGTGTGCATGTGTGTGTGTGTGTGTGTGTGTGTGTGTGTGTGTGTGTGTGTGTGTGTGTGTGTGTGTGTGTACATGTGTGTGCATGTGTGTGTGTGTGTGTGTGTGTGTGTGTGTGTGTGTGTGTGTGTGTGTGTGTGTGTGTGTGTGTGTGTGTGTGCATGTGTGTGCATGTGTGTGTGTGCGCGCGCATGTGTGTGCATGTGCATGTGTGTGTGTGTGTGTGTGTGTGTGTGTGTGTGTGTGTGTGTGTGTGTGTGTGTGCATATGTGTGTGTGTGTGTGTGTGTGTGTGTGTGTGTGTGTGTGTGTGTGTGTGTGTGTGTGTGTGTGTGTGTGTGTGCGCGCATGTGTGATAAAAGCATTTATCTAATACACATCACCACTTTGTGAATGTCAAGAAACTCTTATCCCTACTCTGTGTAAATCATTAATCACAGTAACTCATTCCTGTTCACAAAAAAACTAACACACTGTATGCACAAAAAATACATTCTTAAACCTAACAGAGGTAACCACACTCACATAAATCAAATCCAAGGAAATCCACTTAACTAATTTATTTACTTGCTTGCTTACTTATTTATTTAAATAAAACAATTTAAAAACTGATAATAAATAAAACATGAGCTGCAGTCATTCATATGTAGACACTAAGTAGCAATAAACTAACAAAAGCAAATATCATGTAAAAGGCTAGAGTTGAAATGGATCCTTACATAACCCACACCTCACTACTACAATATCCCAAAAACAAGAAACAAACAAGCAAAAATATTAAAATGATTAATATTTACCTCTCAAATACAGTAGAAGAGAGCTCATTCATAAAAGACTCGGTAGCATAAATATACCCTTATTCAGCAAATTATGCATTACTGCATCCCTTTGAAATAAAATGGAAACAAAATTCAATGTAAAAAATACAGGAAAAATGAATAAAGTGAATATATAAAGATTTGCTTTGTTTGATAAAATATTTTGTACTGCAGGATATAATTCGGTTCTTTAACTGTTGCTTTAACACATGTTCCTTAAAACTATAGTATAAGGCAATCGATTTATCATATACCAGATCCATTGTGTGTGCGTGTGTGCATGTGTGTGTGTGTGTGTGTGTGTGTGTGTATGTGTGTGTGTGTGTGTGTGTGTGTGTGTGTGTGTGTGTGTGTGTGTGTGTGTGTGTGTGTGTGTGTGTGTGTGTGTGTGTGTGTGTGTGTGTGTGTGTGTGTGTGTGTGTGTGTGTATGTGTGTGTTGAGGGAGATTCCTTAAGCCTGTTGAATTTTGGTGTGTTTTACCTTGGTAGCTAGTTATCATCCCATTGTTTTGCAAGGTTAGCTAGTAACTGTATTGTGGAGTTTAAGTCCTGTGCTATCATATAAGATGTAACTAGAGGGCTCTGCAGTGATTAGGAAGGATAAGTATAGGTTTTGATTTCCAGCTTGAATCACTGCACAGGTAATATCTCTTTTTCCACTACAAGTAATTACCTGTATGCGTTTTTCTTTTGTTTTGATGGTTGTGCAGTCATAGAGTTCGTTTATATCTATCCACATATCTCTCTCTCTCTCTCTCTCTATATATATATATATATATATAGATATATATACATATATATATTATGTGCGTGTTTGTGGTTTGTGTGTGTGTGTATGTGCATATATGGATTCACTTTATATCCTCGAAATACTGAATTATCGAAATTCAGTATTTCAAAGCTATAAAGTCAAAACTTAAAACAATGAAAACTCAGAAGCATGAAATTCAAAATCTCGCACACAGGAGATTTTGAATTAGTGCTTCTACTCCACATACACACACACACACACACACACACACACACACACACACACACACACACACACACACACACACACACACAGCTTCCTCCCCACACACAAACACAAGCTCTCCACACCCCCCGCCCACTTAAATATTCTAACTCCGAGGTCGGACTACATACAAATACACACAAAACACCACCACACAAGCTACATTCTCCTCGCACACACACATCGCAGCAACAAAACACACTAACACACAACACAGCCCCTACCCAAAACCCTTAAAACATACACACTTACCTGAATCCATAACCACAGTGAAACACCAGAAGCGCTAATTCAAAACCTCTGGTATTCTAGGTTTTGAATTTCACGCTTCTGAGGTTTTGCTCTTTTCAGGATTCCACTTTATGGGCTCAAAATACTGAATTTCAATATTTCAGTATTGTATATATATATATATATATATATATATATATATATATATATATATATATATATATATATATAAATTCCTCTGTGATTTGGTAAGTCTAAATATACAGTTGTAGAATTTAGCAAGCACTGGAGACTGTTCTTTAATAAAAGCATGCTTTATTTCTAGTTAGATGTCCAATATAAAGCTCATAGGTCACTTCGCAATAAAATCAAGCAAAATTCTGCATTTGGCTAGGTCAGTTCAAAAGTCTTTCAAAACAAATCAACAGCTTTCAATTCACAGCCTTGTTCTCTAGCGTACATCAAGGTAATCCAGTTCATCCATCAAAACATATTTCGCTCCTTTGGCTCCTGGTACTCTGCAACTTCTTTTGGCCAGGTTTTCTGGTCACAATTCCTCAGCAATCTCTATTCCTGGTCATACAGCTCCCCTCCCCCAAAAAGAAAACATTTCTGCTCACAACAAGCTCACCCAGATTCAGATCTCTCTCTTGCTTGAGAGGCAAATGTCTCTGACACTCAATATCTGTCTCTGTCTCTGTACAGGCCCCAGTTCATGTGTCTCTCCACTCCAGCCTCTGGTGTCCCTGGCTTCAAATGCTTCTGGCTTTTTTTTTAATTAAAAGATAATTTATCTTCTTCCAGCCTTAAGACTACATCTCCACAAACCCCACAGCAATTGCTAGGAAGCATTATACAACATGACCCATCCCAGCTCAGACTCATTTTTTTTTTTTATTTTATTTTACATTTGATAACCGGGAAAGTCCGACTGGACACAGGTCCATTTTCAGCGGAGGCCCAGGGAGAAAAGCTCCAAATTAACACTATAGTACATATGAGATGAATGAGTGTACAAATACATTTCATGAAATACATATGCATACCTTTAAGACATACAAATAGACATATAAGAATATATTTCTGCATACACATAAGAATACATTTCAGCAGTTCTTTTTTTTTTTTTTTATGGGTATGAGCATCATTGTTCAGCTGGATCCCAGCTCCTCTGACCCATGAACTCAGTGGGAACATTTTCACATTGGGCACACACATAACAGTTTGAATGTCTTAGTACAATACACAGTCTTCTCTTGCATGGAGTCTTTTATTAAGGGTACCAGTCTAGTCAAATCTGTCTTTAGGTAGTCTGGAACGTTGGGTTTGGTTTCATGCCTGATATTAGTTCAGCCTTCTATAGAATGAGATGATTCTAATGGCAGATGACTATCTGAACTATCTACAGTGGAGTTGTCCTTTTATGTATTGTCTTTCACTGTTTGACCTTTATTTAAATTTTGCAGTGGCACTAATTCTTTCTCATTGGCTAAATTTTCTTTCAGACTTAAGTGAAGATTTTGTTGGGTAAGAACCTACTTAAGAAACAGTTTATCTACAACACTGTGTATATGACTGGTCAGACTTAGCTTTTTTTTGCTTTGATTTGTTTTGTTTTTCACCTGCAACTACTGGTTCTGCAGCTATTTGTTACATTTGATCAACAAGCATGCTAGTTCAGCCTTTGGTATATAATTCATTTCAGCTGTTTTTTATGACTTTCATTCTTCGTGTATGTCTGCTGCACTTTTTATGACTTTCATTCTTTCAGTATGTCTGCTGCACTCTATATTTATCACACCTCTCAGCATGGTAAGCTTAGTATAAGTTATTTCCCAGAGGGAATTAGTTCCCTTTTGCAAGATTAGCACAACAGTATGGAGACCCCATCCACTGAGCATGAAAAGCAAGGGTTGACAGACATTGTTTTTTTTTTCTCAAATTTTTTTTTATTTTTCAGATGCATTTTAATAAATTCCATAGTATTTATACATAACATCTTAAATAACTATGTACTCTATTTACATTAGCCTGACACTATAACAGATCTTAATGTATACAGTTATTTTATAAGTATGTACAATCCATTATCAGAGTGTCTGATCAATTATTGTATAGTGTCAATCAATGATAAGACTTTCCCCCCAAGGGTTGTTAATAAATGACTTTGGATAAATTCTTGGGTCTTTAATTTTAATTTCCAATAATGCTGTGGTCTTCAGTAAGCTGTAGAAGTCTTCAAAAGTTGGTATTGTAATTGTATTCCATCTTCTTGTTATACACTTCCTTGAAATTGCAAGTATAGTCCATACTAGATACATGTTTGACCTTTTCAAATGAGGATCTTTGTTCACATTTAATAATATAAGAGCTTTAGTTAAATAAAATGATTCATTAAATAAAGCTTGTAGAAAGTTATTAATACCATTCCAAAATGGCTTAATTTTAACACAATCAAAGAAAATGTGGTTCCAATCTTCATTGTGTACTTGCTCACATCTCCACCTTATTCAGTTTATGGAAGAACTAATTTTACTGATTCTATCTGGGGTTAAGAATGCTCTGTGCAAGCATTTTCAATTAAAAACTTTCCAGTATTGTGTAAAGGATGTATATTTTATCGATGATAAGATATTTGTTTTAATATCTTCAGTTAACTGTATTGATTGTGCTTTTGTTATATATTTCCAATATGAGGTTTTGGGTGTTGTTTTATAGTTTATCAATATTTTGTAAAATTTTGAAATACTGTTTCCCATGTAAAAGTCATTATATATGATTTCATATATGAATCTCATAAATTTAGGTATTTCTTTAAATGACAAATTGTTAATTATTCTACTTAAATCTTGCAAATATGACAGAATATTCTTGTAAAGTTAGCCAGTCCTATTGTGGAATTTTGTATGTTGTTTTTATTACTTGCATATCTAAAACTTTTAGTTCTTTGATATGTTGGAGTCAACAAACAAATCCTTTCTGTTCCCAGGAATTAATAATTTCTCTATATATTTTATGTGGAAACTTATTTGTGGCTATAAATGGTGTTAAAAGATCAAACCAGATTTTTAAATCTATTATTTGCATTAATAATTTTCCTTTAATGAGTCAATTTAATAATTAATTGTACGAGTTTTAGTGGGTTTAGCTATGTTATATTGCATACTAATACATATGTGCCATGGCAAATGGTTTTTATCTGTTTGAAATTTTTTTGTAAATCAAATTCATTTATTGATATTACAGTTAGTAATTCTTTCCAATTTGCAGAGTAGTTTGGACTTGTCCAGTCTGAGATTGTTTTAGATATTGATGCTTTTATATATGTTTCTATATCAGGAAAGTTTAATCCTCCCCTTTTCCATGGTTTGATATGATGTATTAAAGCTATTCTGTTTCTTTTGGGAAACCATAAAAATTTTATAAGCCATGAATTTATTTTTTAAGCATATTCCCTTCTGGTAACAGTTGTATTACCAAGGCTATATATAGGATCTTGGGCAGTAAAACCATTTTTATTAACTGTAGTCTATCTTCAAATGTTAATATTATTTCATTCCATTTTCCACAGAGATTTTAATTGTATTGATGATATTATTGTATTTCTGTGAGACCAATTCATTATCCTTGCATAACTCAATTCCTAGATATTTTAAGGTAGATTCTTGTTTCCTTATGATGTGATCCCCCTTAGTCTACAGTTCTTTTTTTTTATTTAAAAAAAAGAACTTGATTTTGATCTATTGAAATGGAGTCCTGAAGTCATGTGAAATTTGTCAATTAATATATCTAATTCTTCTAATGTCTCTTTTGTAATAGATAATGTTAGTAATATGTCATCAGCAAATAGCATTACTTTAGATTTGTATTGTTCATAAACATCTGTTCCTTTGATTTGTATATTGTTACAAATTGAATCTGCCAATATTTCAATAGCCAGAACAAACAGAATCTGTGACATGGGACATCCTTGTTTAGTGCCTTTTGCTATATGTATAGATTCAGAGGTAAAAGGACCAACTTGACATATGCTAAATTATTTGCATATATAAATTCTTTAGGAGATGAACAAAGGATGCAGGAAATTCAAACAGCATTAGGATTTTTAATAAATTGTCCCAAGAAATTATCCTTTTAATATTGTCATGTGTGTGTCTATGATATATAAATCCAGTTTGATCATTATTTATTGTTTTGGATAGTAGTATTTTCATCCTGTTAGTTAATATTGTCATAAATATCTTACAGTCATTATTTAATAATGTTGGGTGGGATGTTGGCATAAGGGTGGGATGTTGGCATAATGGTTAAGGTGTTTACCTTACAAACACAAGGTGCAGGGTTTGATTCTCACAAGGGGTAACTGGCTAGGCTGAAAATGGCCCACAAAGGCAGTTAGCCTAGTACTAATCTATGAATCTATGAATAATAATGATATAGATCTATATGAGGTACACAGATTTGGGGATTTGTTTTCCTTTAGGATTGGTGTGATTAGGGAATATCTCCAAGAGGGTGGTATCAGAGCTTGTGACTGAATTTCTAATAGTGTTTTATAGAAGAGGGATAGTATCTTTGAAGGAAAAAGTTTATATATTTCCATAATTATGCCATCTATACCTGGCGCGTTATTATTTTTAACCTCTTTTATTGTATTTGTAATTTGTTTGTAGGATATGGGTGCTTTCAGATCTAGTTTTAATTTTTCTGGTATGTTTTTATATTAGAACATTTTTCATCTAGATTTAATTGATTGATATGTATATATATTTTTTTGGAAATGTTCCAATAGTGATTTCTATAGGCATCAAGAATGCTACCTATATACAAGACATTTTCCCTTTCTTTTCATGGAAAATACTTTTAATGTTATTAGCTTTTTATTGTATTTTGATTCTTGTGGATAAATTATGTAGATATTTGGGAGAAGTGGCCAAGATATTAATTTTTAGTTTTTCTAAAACTAAACTAGTTTTATGTGTTAGAATTTTGTTGTATTGATTGTTTAATACTTCTACCTTCTTTTTTATCTCCAAATGATTTTGATTTTTTACAGCTATTACTGACAAAAGTTTAGATTGTAGATCTAATAATTCAGAATCCCATTCTCTGATATTTTTTATACCAGGTTAGGGTTTTACCATATATGTACGCTTTTTATGAGTCCCATATCATTATTTTATTTATCCCTGTGGTGTAATTAATATCTAAGAAGAACTGTAATTCAGATAATAACCAGGATTTGAACTCTTTAATTTTAGTTATATATGCTGGAATGTTGGAGTTAAAGATTAACGGTTTGTACCCATTTTGAAGATTTAGTATCAATGAATTGTGGTCTGAAAAGGGACAGGGAGTGATTGAGAAATTAATGATTTTAGAGTGTAAGTCATGGGCAGCAAATATTTTATCTATTCTAGTTTGGGTACCAAGTCTGTGATCTTGATGGGAAAACAACAAAGATTTATCTTCTTTAAATTTGAAAGTATCTACAAGATGAAATGATTCTACCCACTTGTTTAAAGCTTTTGATACAGCAGATGTACACAGCGTTCTTTTATTTGTAGTTTCAGAAATATCAAATATACAGTTAAAATCTCCTCCTAATATTAAGTTGCCTTTATAATTATTGGAAATGAAATCCAAGTGCTTTTTTAACAGTTCCTGTTCCAATGCCTGGGAACCAGTATAGCTTGGCTAGGGTCCATATTCTGTTTATATTTAACTATTACTAATGCCATAAGGCCTTCTTCATACTTATAAATGATTTCTGGGTTAATCACATTTGTTTTCCATAAAATTGTGACCCCTTTTGTCTTTATCTTATAAGTGGATTGCACCAATATCATATATTCCCTAAGATTCCATTTGTAATTGCCATTTGTTTTGAAATGAGTTTCTTGAAGGAAGACAATTTGTGCTTTGTTCAATTTTAAATATTTCAGTAGATTTGATCTCTTGCTAGGATTGTTTAAGCCATTGGTATTTAAATATATTAAAGTAAAATTTATCTTAGGTTATTTAGACTATGTATTTTTTGTTTTATTGTGACTATTAAACATTTTCCTCTGATAACTAGAAAGTATATGTTTGAACTTTTAAAAGAAATTATCAGTTTTATACTGTGAGTTTTTACCAATAAAGTAATGTTTTGTTCAGGCATACTAAACATGTTTTTGTGAAATAAATTTAAATTAATAAATGTTAACAAAACTAAGATCCGCACTAGCCATGGAATGAAAATCATTTCTAGTCTGATGGATAAATGTAAGTCCATTAGATTATCACTCATACCTTGACAATCCAGGACATCTGAGCTCCATCAATTGAATATTTGTAATAGAAATAAGCAATATTTGTATTATTTTGAACAGCTATAGTACTATTGTAGATTAGACAGAATTCTAATACAATATAAATGTCTACTTATTGTATAAGCAATTAATATTTACATGAAAGATAGATAACAAGCAATTCAATCATACTAAAGTAGGATGTATCATATATAAAACCGCAGTAAAAGATTATAGCACACAGTTATTTAACATAGTCAACCTTATTGATGAAGTCTTTCCAATGTATTACTTAATATAAATAGATGCTAATATTATTTATATCTAATGTTTATAATACAATGTATTTTACTGGAGATATCAGAAGTTATATTTCATTGTTTGCCAGTATTTAAGAAATCACTTTGTTGCGAACTTACTTAAAGCATCAAGTTTGTTTTATGTGAACATTGAAAGTTGGTGCATTTTAATTATCAGTGCATCCCTCTTCCCCTCATTTCCTACACATAAGGATTTTCATATCTGTCATTTCTTATTATAAAATGAATTAAATTATAGGTTAAAAACAACAAATTCACTTATTGTGATTAATGATTGCAAGTTCCCTTTCCATATTCATAAATTGCCATGTTATGGCATATACTGAAAGTTTTTAGATTTAAATGGCAACATTCTATTTTGTATAATTAGCAAAGGTTAAACTGAGTGATTATTGTAAATTTAATACTATTTGTTCAGAATGTGATTGTTACATTCCTTGACATTCCTAGTTCAGGCTTCAATTGTTTCCCTTGAACAACTTTGTCAGTTTGATGTCATGTATAAAACATTAGTTACCTTGGTAACCACTTAAGTATTATATAAGGTCAAGATGGGTTACAAAAACTACAATTCAAGTTAAAGCAATTACATGACATGTTGCACATATTTACTTATATTTGAAAATCGTCATGCTTCCCCTTGCTGTTCAATGTAGTGTATGTCATGTATGACAAGTTAAGACAGTAGTGTTATTATACACAAGCCCATATTATTAAATCCTGTCTTTAATATCTAAATTCAGCAGACTGCTTCATCTTATATGACGATTATATATTTTATGTCTAGATTTACTAAAATCATACATTACATAACTATTGTATGTGTGTTTTTTTTTTTTTTTTTTGGGCTGTTGCTTAGTTATTTGAGAGACCATAAGCTGTAATACTTATTCTTATTATTACCTCCTTCCAAGCATGTTTATACAGTTCAGAGACTTCTAGTTTCTTATTTGTTATAAGTATATTTCCATCCTTACATACACACATATCAGTACTTCAAGCATGGGCAACAGTACCCATCCAGTTTTCCCAGAATACCATTCACTAGTTCATGTGGTGTGTTTCCAGGCTGTTCTTAAAATATCCAAACCAATATGTGTCTTGTTCCATTTTACCAGCCTGTTCCATGTAGTGACCACTCTGCCAGTGAACCACTCAACACACCTTCCATTCCCACAGATATTTCCACAAAGGAAATCTGATGACTCTCTAGCACTTCCTGGCAACCCCAAACACCCCTAGAATCAGCTAGTCCCATATGCCCAATACATCTGAGCAAGCTCACCTCCCAGACCAATGCAAAGGGTACTGCACAAGACCAAGTGCTCTTAGTCTTTCACAATAACTCAGACTTCCACTCTTATGTAAGTCCTTCAACTTAATCAACTTAATGAGCTAAACAAAGTGTTGGGATGCCATCAATATGTGTACATGTGGTTTAAAACAACCCTTTTATATATATATATATATATATATATATATATATATATATATATATATATATATATATATTTTTTTTTTTAAACCAAAAACATTGCCGAGAATAATCTCAGAGGCTCTTCAGAGCCATTAAGCATTATCGTCACTCTGTCTCTGTTGCCATAGCAACCTTGGAGCATCTGTTTTTGTTAGTGTGTCTGTGTAATGCATACCAGAGGCTCACTATGCACCTGAAGCAAAGCTTCACTTCACTGCAACTTCAAGCTTAAATTCCCTCCCTTTCAGTGAGGCAGCAGCCAGGAAATAAACAGAGAGCAAAAAGATAAAAAAAAAAATAGATAAATAAAAAAATAAAACCTCCCAACAAGCTGCCACAACAAGAGATAACACATTCTTCCAGCCTTCCCACCTCTCACTCAGAAGACGTACAAACAAACTATTCTCTATGTTAAAATAACCCAAATCACAGTTTCATCCACCTATTCCCCTGGATCCAGGCTAAAACACCAAATGTCTCTTCCTAGTACACAAGCAGCAGTAAACCTCGATCACTAGCCACAGCCCATAGCTTCCCAGAGATGAAAATGGCAACATACAACAGCTGCCAGACACAGCTGCATCCACACATACCATGTCAGGCTTAATCAACAGCACTCGAAGCTATGATATCTGCCATAATTGATATTAACTATGTTTAGACAGAATAATAATATGTGTACTAGCTGCCAGACACAGCTGCATCCACGTACACCATATCAGGATTGATCAAACAGCACTTGTAGCTGTGATACCCGTCATAATTGATATTAACTATATTTAGACAGAATAATGATGACATTTGTACTAAGAGCTTGCTACTATTATTCAACCAGGATATACATGACATTTCTAAATCATACTTTAACTGAAGAAGGCATTAGTCTCCATGACATCATTTTTTTTCAAAACACTCTACTGTTACTGCTATTATATATGATGTTAATCTGTTACATTTGAGTCTGAATTCTGATGAATGGTACCTTGTTGAATTAGTTAATTAATTACTTAAATTATTATAAGTAAAAACAATGAAAAATGAACAAGATAAGTATTCATTGAGTTCAAGTAGGGGAATAGAAACTTATATGTTTGTATTATATGTTGCTTTGTTTGGCTTATCTATAATGTAAATAATAACTCATCTTCACCTACGTTTGTTTGTGAAGAATTATTGGACTCTTTGAACATTCTGAATAAATCATTACTGTTTCTCAGTTGTTTAAGAAACCCTCCTTTTTTAAATAAAAACAGATGACAAGTGATGTACCATATCAGTTGATACTTTGAGAGATGTAGTTGTAAGAGTTATTTTTTTGGGACAGCTATCTTGGAATCAGTTTTTTTGTTTTTTTCTTTCTAGCATCAGTCCAAAGATTTTGTTTCTTTTATTCTTTAAGAGTAGGGGCCATCCATTCCATTTCTTCTGTGATAGACACTATGTTGTTGTTTTTGATGAATATAGTAATTTCTTCTAAGTCATTAAAGGTTCTCATCTCATTAGCAAAAAGTATTTTTATCTTGACTGGAAAGGCCAGCTGTGCTTTAATGTTGTTTTGTTTTAACAGTTTTATTATTGGCTAGACGTTTTTTCCTTTGTTCTAGTATTCTGGAATAATAATCATTGTCAAACCTTATTAGGCTTTGATTGTATTTTAAGGATGATTTTCTCCAAGCAGATTTTAATATTAGTTCCTTGTCCAGAAATGAAAATAGTTGTATAACTATGGATCTAGGTGGAGTATTTGTTGAGTTAGAAGCAGGTTTCCTCAGTGATCTATGCACCCTTTCAATTCCAAATGAAAGTCCCTTTTTCAAGTCTAAAAATTCAGGAATCCAGGTAGTTAAGAATGAAATAATGTTTTCTCCTTCAGTGTTTTCAGGCAGACCAAAGATCCTTATGTTGTTTCTCCTTTCCTTGTTTTCTAAGTCATCTGTTTTGTTAAGCAGCCATGTATTCTGTTTAAGCAGAAATTCTTTGTGGAATTCTTCCTGTTTGAGTCTCCCTTCAATGTCATTTAGAGAAGTCTCTATATTTGTATTTTTGTATGATGTTGCTGTAATAGTTCCTTAAGAGTATCAGTCTGTGTTTGAGAATTTAATTTGAGGTTTTCTAAGTCATGTTTAAAGCCATCCATCTTCAAAGATAGTTCCTGTAAGGTAGATGTCATCAATTGCAGTTCTTTTTCAAAGCAGCATCTGGATAAGAATTCCTTGAGTTGTTCATATTCAGTGACTCAATATATCTCCAAGTTACTTGACAGGAAAATGTTTGTATATCTCCACATAAATTAATATTTATGTAATTTAGTAGGTTATCTATAGATTTCTGACATTTTAAACTTGAAAATAATAAAATTTTCCTATATTATTATACTAGTTTATGAAGCTGTCAAAATTCACTGCTCTCAGTTGGCCATCTAGGCTCTGCCCCCACATTGTTTTTTTTTTAATTCCCCATTTGCTTCTTCCAGAGATTTTTTTTTTTTAGATTTTCAGTTGGTTATCAGCTTGATAACACTATCACATTGCTCTTTCATTTTGATGTGTATCTTTCTCTTTTCTTTCCTTTCCATGATATTTGGAGACAATGGGGAAAAATGCTTGATTTTCCAACTATTTGATTCAGTGATACCCTGAATAAAAAACATGATGAATAAATGAAATTACGTCAAATGTATATGATGGCAATATGAGTAATAGGCACTTAATTTTCCTGGACTTATATTTTACTGGTAAGTGAATTACAAAATAATAATAAATAAATCCAGAATCTGCATTACTTTAGGAACACAGTTATAGTTTCTTTGAGTTGAGAAATTTGCTGTGACGTAGAGTAGTGACTTATTACTTTACTATCAGATGTGTCCGTTTATGTTCCTTGTATATTGCTTGCTGCTTTTTGTCTGTAAAGAGAGTGTTTTACTTATAAAAAAAAATTATGGCACCTTTTCGGAAGGGAGGTATGTCTGCAGCAGGTCTTGAGGCAGGAGAGACTATGGTGAATAATGTGAAATCGCTGAATTTTTGGAGTAAAATCAAAAAATTCTATACCGTACCCTAGTTTTCGAGATGCTGCTTCATATTTGAGTTGTATGTGTGTGCTGTTTCATGCTTACAAATTACTTTGTTTTGTGATTTTAGTGCAGTTGGTTCTACTGAATTTTTATCCCTGGTCATTTTATGACCCTACAGCACACCTCTCAACCTCTTGGTGCAAGAAGTCTGGGCATTTTGTTTACAATGTGTAACAGACAGATATGAAAGATTGCTCTTATAAACTTAGAAAGTTGCTATAATAACATCTTTTGTATTAGCATATATTTTTTGAAGGATATAAAGTCTGAAATTCAAAATTTTGTTATTATTTAGTGACTTCAACCCTCATAACAAACTTTATGAAGAATAGACCATAAATGAGATAAAAATCTGGACATACTATGAAATTCTGGACAGCTGAAAGATATGCCCTGGAGTTAAATTTATATTAAGGTTGATAATTCAGACATTTTTTCTGTCAGTATGTGTAGTATGCTAATCTGCCTGCATTGTGTGCTTTCTATGTTGAAGGAAATCGATTTGTATATATCGGTTGTATTACTTTATGCATTTGAGCAGCTATTTGAGAACATGATACAGGTCTCGAAGTCTGACATTGGTTTGCTTGTATTTTATATACAATTTCGTTTGGGATGCTTTCTATAAAGTTATGGCTATTTTAAATAATAAAATTTAGGATGGATTGTCATGTTTTAATAATAGTGTAAAAATGCCATTTTCTATCCATGCTTGACAAGTGAAAATTTGACAAGTAGTGAAAATTAAAAAAATGCAATTTGATTTTATTTTGACATTTTTTTACAGCAACATTTAGTAACAGGACACTATTAATATGTAGCACAAGGCAGAATGCAAAACAAAACTTGTTTGCACACAGAGAAACAATAGAAAATTATCTTAAATGCAGTATATTTCATTGTAATGTGTTGCACTGTCAAGCCTGTACTTGAATTACACGTTATTCATTTCACAGGGTTGCTTTGACCAGCTGAAATGGAGTCTTCAAGGATTACCAGAGCTTTTTCTCAGAACATAACAAACCAGTTTACTACTGTTTATGCATCATTATCAGTATTTGAGTTTCTGGCTTTTTTGCTGTAAATTGATACATTTGTTTATAATGGTTTGGTGCTCATTGGTGCAGCTAGAAAGTTTGGTTCATTTTACAAATGAAAATGGACATTTATTAATAGATGCAGAGCAGAACAAATACTAGCTGTGTACACTGAAAGGAAAGACATTCAAAAGGCAAGAGCAAGATAGAAGCTATCTTAAAAAAGAAAGTCATATCCATTATCTTAAAAAATAAAGGTTATGTTTGTCCTTATTTATATTAAGAATAAAAATAAAGGTTAGGTTTCTCCATATTAATATTAAGAATTGTTATGCTTTTTAATGAGGAAGGAAAAATGTCGAACAAGGATACTGATTTTTTTTTATGGTGAGGTGATGGATTACAAGGGGATCTGTATTAACAGACATGGGGGGGACAAATGCTATTAGTGAAGTGGCTGTAAAGTTGAAGGTAAAGAGATAATGAGAAGTGACGATTGTAAAATAGAGATGGGAACCTCAAAAGGCAGTATAACAAAAGAGGTAATTAAGAGGGAGTTGCATGTATTGAGAAAGGTATCAGAGATGTTATCAGGTGACAATATAGTCACAGAACTTGTGTAAAAGTATTAAGATTAGAAACATAGTAATAAGATTGCCCTAGGGGAGCAATTAAAAGAAAGATGAAGTCAAGTGGTGGGAAGAGGATGTAGTAAAAAAGCATTCTAGCATCAGTGGAGTCTAAGACTTAAGAAATTCATCTTCAGCATCATTACCTAATGCGATGATGATTAGAGCGACTTTTAGCTCTGAATTCATTAATCTTGAGACCAAATTGCTGGTGTATTGGGAAGACTCTGTTTATTTTGCTAACCAAATAGATTTTCTTCAACTGACTAAAAGCTGACCCACACTTTGGCAGTGTCAGTCATAAAAAGACAAAATAACTGTTGCTTTACCTGTTTTTGTTTTCTTTATGGACGCTTTTAATATGTCTAACATTTTTTCTTCTTACATGCAGATATTAATCTTATAATGCTTTCACTTCTTTAATTTAAATTAAATGCATTAAATGTAATTCAATTTCCACCAAGATGATTTTGATGTTCTTTTAAGCATATGACTTTGTGATGAACCCCTTCTGTCCAAATCAAAAAATAAAAATTGTAAAAATGAGTCCTGTGTTTTTGGAATGCAAAGCCTCCATACTGGGGTTAATTGCACAGTGGTAACTATCTTTTTTTTGGGGGGGGAGACAGGCATTATTTACATATGTGATTTACGTATCCTTGCAAAGATTTATCTTCCCTCTTTATTTTGAACTGCTATTTTGTCAGACACAATTTAATTACTTCTTAAAAGAATAAAGAAGACTGAAGTTTGTTCTTGCTCACTGTTTTCTTCGGGTTATCCTTGGATCAAAAATTTAGACAATATATCTAAAAATGCACCAAGACTGTCCATAACATCATTGTTTCTGGGGACCTTGTGGTCATCAGACCCCTGGCTTGATTATTTCATAGCATTACAGAGTACTCTTGGCTATTTATGGTGTGTGAAGAATGCAGGAAAAACCAAAGTGAATGAGTCATGTTTTTTGTTCAAGGCATCATTGAATTAAATTGTTGGCAAAACTTTAAAATGCACCTCAGAACTAAAGAAAACACCCATAATATCTAGAGGCCTAGTGGCCTCCCAGACCCATGGCTTAATTCGGCTATTTTGTCCACAGCTATTACAGTGCAATCTGGCCCAATTAGGGTGCATTGAAAGGATGCAAAAAAAAAAAGATGAAGAGTAAAACAAAATGTGAGAACAGGTATAAGCTTGATGACATGAGAAAACTGTAATGGGAAAATGAGGGGGCATTAAAGGATATGTGTGTGTTTGGGGTGGAGGTGTATTGGGGGTTTATATCACCACTATGAATAGTAAATTAGATGAATACCAAAAGGCCGACAGCTTTAAATTGAAGGACAACTTATGCGAATGTTGGAAATGGCGAAAATAGTCATTTCGAAATGTAATAGTTGGTCAACTTCCATTCGTGACATGCAATGTAGAATTAGAATGTTGTGATATATAATGCTGCAGAATAGCATTGTGATATAAACTGTACATTAACAACACAATGTTACTATTTAAAAAGTGTAAATGTTCAACATCGGAATTGTAATTCAATATATTTTACTGTATTAATCCGTATTGTCCTCTATATAAATAGATGCATTGATACGTAGTATGTGTACGTGTGAGTATGTATTATTTTTACAATGGCCAGCACTCCTAATGTAGCTCCTGGTAAAATAGGTAATTACTACTCAACCGTACAATTTCAAAAGAATAAATGTATGTTACATGTTGATGGTTATTTGTACAGTTTAGAGAAGTGTGTAAAAGGTAGGACATACTGGTGATGTAAATTTAAACAGTCGGGTAAATGTAAAGGTAGGGCTATCACCATAGCAGAAGTTGACAGAGAAATGTTATTGAAGTCTGTAAGTCACTCCCATGCTCCTGATGCTACTGAAGTTGAACGGTATTCAGCTTGTCATGAACTCAAACAAACAGCTCGGGTTACTAGAACTACCCCAGCGTTGTTGGTAGATGATGTAATAGCTAGTACTTCAGTTGAAAATACATTAAGTTTACCATCTAGGCATTCTATTTTACAGTGAGTCAACTGTGTCCAACGTAGGCGAATGCTTACATATAAGGTCACATCTACAACCTTATCAGAAGTTAATGCTACTGACTGCAGATTACAGGAAGGTTCATTTATTCAGAAACGTAAGGTAGATCTCAGCAGTAATACCCATGTACTTGTGTTTAGTACAAAAGAGAATTTAAAGGATCTATGTTCATGTAAACTTTGGTTAATGGATGGGGTATTCCTGACTAAGGGTCGACTATGTCAGCAGCTGTATACTGTACATGGTTTGCTGACAGTTGGAAACAATAGTAAATGTTTGCCGTTTGTGTATGCTCTCATGTCTAAGAAGTCATATAAGGCATACAATTACTTATGGGAGTGTCTATGTGAAATGTTATCATCTCATGATTTGGTAACTGAAGTGCAGTTCATACTATATGACTTTGAAATGGCTGCAATTAAAAGCATTAAACATACTTTCCATGATGTAAAGTGTAAAGGGTGTCTGTTTCATTTCTCTCAAGCAATATGGCAAAAGGTACAGACTTTTGGGTTGTCTACCTTATATGACAATAGTGTACAATTTCACCTAGCTGTAAAGAAACTGATAGCTTTGTCATTTTTGCAAGAAGATGAAGTAGTTAGTACTTTCAAAACTATTTCAGAAACATTTCCTGTTGAAGGTAAAGACTTACTGGTGTACTTTGGGTAAGTATACGTTCCTGGACGTGTTAGGAAACATCAAACTAGGGCAGCTCATATTTCTAGATTTCCCCCTGCCTTTCCTATCTCATTCTGGAATGTTTCAAGTTTGAATGAGCTATCTCTTCCACATACACAAAACTATGTGGAAGGTTGGCATCGTTGTGTACGATACCTTTTAGATAGGAGGATCTCAGATATACCAGCTGTTTTGGAAGTCCTTGTTCATGATCAGAACTGGGTCAATGAGTTGAGGCTTAAGTTACAATCAGCCTGTCCACAATCACCTAAGAAAAGGAAGAGTATTGACAGGCAACGGCACATTCAGGCTGTGTTGCATAACAGGAGTGACCATTTAGCAGCTGATTTTTTACGGGCAATAGCTCTACTGTTGAAAGTGTAGAGCTAAGTAACACTGACATTATAGTGTTAGAATTATAGTCTTTTATTTTACTGAACATGACACTGCCACGTATTATGTTTCGAATAGTAGAATAAGTACAGCACAAATAATGTGTTATGTTTATGTTTTACGTGGAGTTTCCACTTCACAGTTTTTCATTTTCTACAGTGTGTGGCAGGAAGATAGTGTTATTTGTTACGTTTACGTGTAGTGACACGTTATATATCAGACATACCTATCAATTTGGTGTTTCTCACTTCATTTATACTTTTACGTTGCATTTAGGGAACAGGAGTTGCAGATGGCCAACTATGCCTTTTCGATAGCTGTGATACTGACATTTTTAACGTCTGCATAAGTTGTCCTTTGATTTAAAGCTGTCTGCCTTTCAGTATTCAGCTAATTTACCATTCAAAGTGGTGATATAAACCCGTAGTGGGGTGTCATGAAGCCTTTCACCTAGAGTGTCATTTCACCTAATGCTGGCCCTGCATGTAAGCAGTATTCTTTTCCAGTGTTACAACAGACCATACTCTGAATTGCATTCAACAGCTTTCCTATTTTCCTATATACATTCCTTATATATACCATATTTCGCCAAAAATAAGACTGGCTCTTATACTCTTTCCCCCCGCCGAAATACGCATTAGGGCTTATTATCAGGTGATGCCTTATTTACCCACTACATTTGTTCATTTATTCATGTACAAAAACTGACATTTATTCATGTACCCAAATCGACATTTATTCATGTACAAAAACTGACATTTATTCATGTACACAAATTGATTTATTTGGTATTTTTCTGTTATTGGACAACAGTTCTAAGCAACGAATTAGCAGTTGTGTGAGAATTCTACATAAACAGTGCAATAAACATTTCAACTTCAGAATATGGCTTTCACAGTGCAATATTTCATGCTTAACAGAAAGTGTAGAAAAATCTCAGTACATGTGTATTGGAGGAGGGGAATAAAACTGAAAGCAGAAGCAATCCATTATGTTGTCCCAATAATGGAAAAGTTATTCAAATACAGTCATGTCATCTTCTTCTGGAACAGTCATAAGTCTCCAACCCCTGAATTCCGGCCTGAATTTCCTCAGTCTGTCATGCCTAGCATTAGCGCTCTCCTTAAATGAGCACTGCTTGTCCAAGTAGGCTGCTCATAGTGCATTGGCAACACAGCTGTTAGTGATTTTATCCCATGAATTTTTCACCCATGTCACGACCTCTTGCAGGCTAGGCTTCACAAAGTTTCAAAACAGTGTAAGAAACTTCTCTGTGTGATAGATTTTCAGTCCATATATCTCTAGTTAATCACTGTATATTAATCAGATCAGACAAAAGTAGTAGAAGTAGTGAACCTAAACTCGTCTTAAGTAAAAAATAAATAATAATAAAAAATATATAATTGTACAGAATTACTAAGTATTCAAAAGTAATCCAAGCAAGGCAGGCAGTCTGTTTCCAGTTGAAAATCCTTTTTTAAGTACACAGACAAGCGATCCAAGTAAAAGAAAAATAGAGTAATAGTTTCCTCACAAGTTTTCTAAATATATATATACTTTTTATCAGGCATGGGAGTGGTTTACTGTGCTGTAAAACAAAGTGTTATTGGTACACATGTTAAATTCACATCCCTTCCCCCATCAGTGTGACATTCAAGCTGGTCCTGCCCTACTTAATAGCTGTCTTTTATGTACTTTAAATAAAATTTATAATGATGTGGTACCTCTTATTTAACCAGATTATTAAGTAGATTATTAAATCTGTGATTTTATCCAAGACAATATACTACATGGCGGGAAATATATCAACCTTAGTCCATCTGGCAATCAAAAAATATATACATATACACTTTGCATGTAAAAAATCAATTGTAAAAATCATATTATATTTTTATAACCTATTGTTAACAAAGATCGCTTTTGTCCTTCTAGACTTCAGGTCTGTGTACAAGAACCCTAAAAACTATCTATAAAAATATATATAATTGTATGATTAGTTAGTATTGTTATTATACATCATTTTGAATAAAGTGGAAAAAAGAGAACCAGAAAAAGAAAAAAATAATAAGAAAAAATGTGTGATGAAGTTCCAGTGAACTTTTAATTGAACAGTAGTAGTTTAGTCCAGGCTTCCTAAAAGAGTTCAGCTTTAATTGCCACATGAGTTCATGTTTCTCCAGAATATTCGGGATGTCTCCTTCAAGATCACCCATGTCTATGCATCCTGGATCTGGAACTTAAAACCTGTGTGTCTTTTATGAAAAGAAATGTGTTTGGTTAGTGCATTATTTTTACATCCAGAGTGGATTTCCATTCTGATTTCTCTCCATTCTATTTTCAATGTAGTCATTGAGTTCCATGCACAAATGGTCCTTGAACGGCTTGTTTATTACAATATCAAGAGTCTGGAGATAGGCAGTCATTCCTGCGGGAATCATTATTTGATCTATACTTCTCCGTGCAAGGATTTTTTTCATATCATTAGCGCGGTGAGTGCTGGCTGAATCCCAGACTAGCAGACCTCTTTTGCCACCTTGCAAAACAAGTGGCAGCATTACATCCACCCACTTCCTTATAACTGCTTGTGTACACCAGGATTTTTTGGTTTCAAGAATGTAAATGCCTG
The DNA here is from genome assembly GCF_019279795.1 of Protopterus annectens. Taxonomy (NCBI): domain Eukaryota; kingdom Metazoa; phylum Chordata; order Ceratodontiformes; family Protopteridae; genus Protopterus; species Protopterus annectens. Next base: position 996,697,760 of record NC_056728.1, read on the forward strand.
AAACACATTCAATCTTATCTTTCTTGCCCTTACTAATGATTAAAGGTGGGGTTTTCTTTCCATCTGGATGAATTGCCAAAATACAGGTAACACATGCACTCTCATAACCAGTGGAGGGAATGTAGATTGACGAGGCAGCCCTCTGATCAATTGTTATTTGAGATCCTTGGCCTATAAACACTGCAGTTTCATCCATAGCAGTCATGTTGGAGAGTTGGTATTTAGAAAAGTCGATGTCATTAACAAAGGACTTGAATGCAAGTGCACGTTTAATAACTTCAGTATCTTCAAGCTTGAACAGTCTTGTTGATCTTCTTAGAGACAGTTCATATCACTGAGGGAAGCCTAGCCAATGTTGTGATGCTTTGAATTCTTCTGGAGATATTTCTAACTGTGGTGCCATTGCAAGGGCAAATGCTTGAATATCAGCCCTGCGCACAACCAAAGCCTTTGCTCTCCTGTTAGCAATCCATTCACAGATGATGTCTTCCAGCTCAGGAAATAATGGTTGCCGACCTGAGACACACTTGCACTTCTTAGCATTTCCCTCGTCGGCCTGTTGACTGAGGTCATCGTACGCTGCACGCCATTTTCAGACCATTCAGAGATCTAACTTCTTCTCTTTGCAGAAAGCTGTCAGATTCTTTCCCTGGGAGTCCTCCATGATTCCTTTCTTGTACTCGATGGAATAGCTCTTTCTTTTTGCACTCATCTTGTCGGGGACGGGTAACTGAAGACTTATGAGACCGGAGTGGCAACATAAAATGGCGACGGTTAAGAAGACACAACACAGACATTCATTATCAAGTGTGCACACTTTACATGTGTTTTCTGCACTTTGACCAATCAAAGTGCACCCGCCAGTGTTTAAGGGCCAAGGATCGCAACCGTCAAGTGTGAGTGATGATCAGGGTTACAGTAAGAATCATGGAGGACTCCCAAGGAAAGAACCTTACGACTTTCTGCAAAGGGAAGAAGTTGGGTGTCCGAATGGTCCAAAAATGGTGAGCAGAGTATGATAATCTCAGTCAACGGGTGTCAATAATATTATTTTATAATTCAACATGTCCGTCGTGTGTTGTTGTCAGCCTTAACTGGGGCTTATTTTTGGGGTAGGGCTTATATCGTGACCACCTTGGAAAACCATGCTAGGCCTTATTCTCTGGTTAGTCTTATTTATGAAGAAATACGGTATATATATGTGTGTGTGTATATATATATATATATATATATATATATATATATATATATATATATATATATATATATATATATATATATGTGTGTGTGTGTGTGTGTGTGTGTGTGTGTGTGTGTGTGTGTGTGTGTGTGTATGTATATAAAGAGAGCTAACAGAAATGCACAGCTACTTGTATTATCACCAAAAGTACCACAGCAGCAAACAATATACATCTTAAATATGGAATGACAATATCTTGTGCTATGATCTCACAGAAACCACAAACGTTCATCCAAGTACATGGTCAGCATATTTTAAAATGCTTACACTAAAATGGCATCACGAAGTATATCATGCTGAAATGTGATTGAAATACAGCTGTGCAGTGCTACAAATATATCCAATCACATTGAAGCACAGGGTTAACAGTGTTAACGCCCTCTATAGATATAGCATATGCTATAGAGATACCACATGGTACAGTATTTAAATCAGACTGCACTACCATACCACTGCAGAAGACCAGATTTACAAGTAGTAGCCAAACTGTGGAAAGGACAAAAATGACTAATCAAAACCCTCATGCTGAAGAATTTCTAAATCAATCTGTACTGTTAGTATTGAGAAATATTTATTGATTAATTCATTCATGTATTTATTTTTCTTAACTGAGGTAGGGCACTAATTTTAGTTGACCATTTTGCGACACTAGCCAGCAGCATATATTTAAACATAAAACATTAAGGAACACAAAGTATTACATAAGTATAAAGTCCACAATCAACAATACATAAAAAGCAATGTATTTACAAGAAAGGTGGCATAAAGAAAAGCTTCATCTTGTGACACAAGCATCTACTTTAAGAAAACAGCTTCAAAAACTGCCATTAAGTTGTTGATTTAAGAGTTTTCTTTCAATCACCAATTGAAAAACGTACATGAACACTATTCCTGTAGTACGAGTAGTATCCTAGCACTATTCCTTTAATATGAGTAGTATCCTAGTGCTATTCCTGCAGTATGAGTAGTATCCTAATGATATTCCTGTAGTATGAGTAGTATCTTAGCGCTATTCCTGTAGTATGAGTAGTATCCTGCATCCAAAAGACCAGAGGATGACAATAACATCACTACTCAGTTGATGAATGTTTCTTTAGCCAGGATTCAGAGTGCTGTAGATATCTCTGTCCACTGCACACTGACCACCCTGTATTCCAGTGCTAGTCAGGCCTCTACATCATATATCATGTGCTTCTTAGAGTGGCCAGTACTGCGCTTAGTCACTGATAGAGTAAAAGTTATAGCTTATACTGAAGCACTTTTAGTGTTGCATCATATATTTATTTTATTTTATTTATTTATTTTACATTTGTTAACCTGGATAGTCCGACTGGATATAATGTCCATTTTCAATGGAGGCCCGGGGAGAAAAGCTCCACACAGTAACAAAAATATCAGTACATGTCACGTATCACGGATAGCATAATAGAATATTTACAGAGAACATAGAGACAACCCATACAGAAATTACATATAGAAATTTTTTTTTTTTTTTTTTTTTTACATTAAATCAATGAACTACCATATTTAATAGTTTCGTAAGAGCAGTTGTTAAGTTCAGAGTAGATAAGTCTGAAAGTTGCAGTACAAGATAGGTTATATAGCAGCTGTATACAATCTGGAGAAAAGATTAGCCAGGCTTGATACATATATCATGTGGTACTTAGAGTGGCCAGTGTGGTCCTTGGTTGCTGATAGAGTAAAAGCTGCATCTTACACTAAAGCACATTTGGGGTTGCATCATATATCATATGTTTCTTAGAGTGGCCGGTGCGGCCATTGGTCGCTGATAGAGTAAAATCCCCATCTTACACTGAAGCACCTTTGGTATTGCATTATATATCATGTGTTTCTTAGAGTGGCCAGTGTGGCCATTGATCGCTGATAGAGTAAAAGCCCCAGCTTACACTGAAGCACTCTTGGTGTTGCAGCTTGCAGCACTGCTAGATGTCCTTCTATTCATATGCTTCCATATTCATAACATGAGGGAGTCCGTCCCCAGCTGTCTGGTACCCTGTATACAAAAGTCTTAATGCTACTGTAACGTACATGCAACACTGCACATCAGCTTGTGTATGGTGGCCATAAAGAGACATCGGGCATAAAGTGGACATCAGCACATACCAACCTCAGAACTTTTCTGCTGCCTGTCCAATCGCCTGCTCTGATCATCGCTCACCAGATAAGTCACAAACTTTGGTTCAAACAAGTACCCTGCAGGGGGGGGATTCTTTAAATATGGGCTACTGTATTGTGCTTAGTAATAGGAAGGCCAAGTGCCGTTGTGAAAGGCAGATTCCACATAAGGATTCACACAAGCTCTGTTGGTTTGCTTAGGCCCAGACCAAGACCACACCATGTGTGCTATCTGAAAGGCCTTGTGTCCCCGAAACCCTTCCAGCCATCTAGCTTCCCTTAAACTATATCTGGAGAATCAGATCCTTACACATTTAGTGTGAGATATGGAGGTGGCATTAGGCCCTTCAGATGAGCCGCAACCTTAACAGACCAAGATGTCTCGGCCTGATCTTCCTGCTGCTTTCTCTCTTTCGGAAGTCCCTCCAGAGGCCAATGCGGGTCCAGAGGCTATCCCAGAATCTGTAGATGTTCCTTCAATGGGTACTACAGGGGAAGCCATGAAGGACCCTACCACCACGTCCATGAGGGAACAGCAGCTGTCTGATTCTGGAGTAGGGGGGGACCACAGCTTGTTATTACTGAAGTCCCAAGTGACATCACCCAAATCCTCATGCCAGAGGATGTGCCAATGGATGTCGTGGAATGCAGGCCAACGTCTGGCCCAGCCACCTTCTACCACATGGAAGCTCCTAAAAAGAAAAAAACTAAAATCAAAACATGTTTCTCCATTTCCCCGGGATCAAGCACCAGATTGGCAGGCCTTTTCCAAGGTCTTTTCAATGCCTTTATGGCTCTGCATTAGACCTCAGCTCCTTCTATCCCTTCTCCTGCCTTTCCTCCTTCTACTCCTCTAAAGAGCACCTTTGAGGATATTTCTTCAGATGTAGAAGATTCATCAAGAGATGAATCCCTGGCTTATTCCACCCAAATCTCTTCCCCCTTGGGTCACGCCTCACCAAAAGAGGAATCTAATGGTATGGATTCCCCTGGGGAGGATATTTCCTTTGGGGAAACTATTTTGAAGATGAAAGACTTCTTCAAGTGGAACTGTTGCCAAGTGCCTGACATACAGAAGAGGTACTATGACTTCCTCCAGATGGACTCTCCTTCTCCATCTGCCATTCTCCCTGTCCTACTGGCCTTCTTAGATGCCTTCACTGCTGCTTTTAAATACCTAAACTCCCAGCCTCCATCTCCCAAGCATCCAGATATATTTTATAAGGTGCCTAAGGACTCTAAATTTCTCTTTAAAAGTCCCCATCTGCAGAACCATCTGAATTATTGCCTTCCACCTCCTTGCTTCCCTCAGATAAAGAGAGCAAAGTCATGGCGAGACTACAGAAAAAAGTATATGCCTCTGCTACTTTGGCCTTCAGGGCAATTAATTACCAGACACGTATGGCCAAATACTCCCTAGTTCTCTTATCGGATGCAGAGAAACTCCTTTCTGAACCTCCTGACTCATCCACCAAGCCTAAGCTCTCCTCCATTCTCAATTCCTCTGCTCAGGTCACAAGGCGAGTCATCAAGTGCAGTTATGATGCCATGGAGGCCTCAGCCAGGGCAGCTGCTTCTGGGTCTGTTCTGAGGAGGTATTCATGGCTCAGGCTTCAACCCTTGCCTGATGACATTAAGGCCAAGATAATGGGTGCCCCTCTGGACAATAAAGCCTTGTTTGGTAACTCATCTGCAGAACTTTTTAAATCACTTCAAAAAATAGAGCAAAGAACTCCAGAATCTAAAGCACATCTTTGTCTCCCTTGTCCCCAGGCTTCAGAGGAATTACCCTACCAAATCTGCCTTTGTTAGAAAGCCAGCAAAGGTAAGTGGGACTCCAGGAGACAACCCCCTTCTAAGTCTGCTTCCTCCTCCGCCTCTCAGAAACAGCCTTTTCAGGCCAGGACAGGTAGTCTGTGATCATCTGCCTCCAGACACATCTACCCCTTTGTCTCTTTGCTTCTCTCTTTCTCTCCCCTACTTGGAATCAGATAACCCAGGACTCTTGGGTCCTTTCCATCATCCAACAAGGATATTTCATGGAGTGGGAAACTCTTCCCTCCTTCAGGGGCATGCCACAACCACCAAAGGAACAACTGGAATTCTTTCCACAGCCCATTTCCACTCTTCTTTCCAAGGGCACTATTTAAGAAGTCCCATTCTCTAAATTGGGAAAAGGATTTTACTTCAGGATGTTTTTTATGGCCCATGGAGGCCCATTCTGGACCTTTCCCATCTAAATACCTTTCTGAAAGTCCCCACCTTTCGTATGCTGACTTTGCCCACCCTTCTCCCACTTATTCTTCCTCAGGCCTTTATGGTGTCATTAGTCATCAAAGATGCTTACCTTCACATCCCCATTCACCTATGTTTCGGGAAATTTTTTCAATTTGTTGCTTCCTCACATTTTCAGTTCTGTGCTTTGCCCTTTGGTCTATCTACAGCACCGAGGGTCTTCACAAAATATTTACCTCCTATCATAGCCTACTGCAGGCTACAGGGTATACAGATTTTTCCCTACCTAGATGACCTTTTCCTCCAGGCCCATCCCCAGACATCCTTCAGAAGAATCTCTCCTTCATGATGTATATCCTGGAAAGTCTAGGTTTCACAATCAACTATCAGAAATCTACTCTGACCCCTTCCCATGGCCATGTATTTTTGTGGCTGCAAGATTCAAACAGACAGGACGCTAGCCTGTTTACCCCCAGAAATGGTCCTGTCCCTTACCTCCTATTTCCAGGACCTTTTACCCCTTCAATCTCTGACTGCCAGAGATTTCCTACGCCTTCTGGGGTTCATGGCCTCAACGATTCCGATGCTTCCCTTAGCCAAGATGCACATGAGAAAATTCCAGTGGCTCTTGAGAACAATTTGAATGCAACACTCCCACTCCCACCTTCTGGACTTTGTCATTCCACCCTGCTTGAAAATGGAGTTAAACTGGTGGATTCTTCAGGTTTCAAGGAATCCAGGCCTACCCCTACAACTACCTCTTCCCACTCAGGATCTACACAGATGCTTCAGATACAGGATGGGGTGCAACACTGGAATCCTGGAAGATCAGAGATGTCTGGTCTCCAACCCAAACAATGGAGGACATCAACATAAAACAAATGACAGCCTTGACTTTTGCCTTCAAAATTTTCAAGTCCAAACTTTCCCCAGGGGTTCTAAGGTGGTTCACAGACAACACACAATCTTCAATATGCAAACAAATGGGAGAGGGGACAAAGTCTTACCTCCTTTTCAGACTGGCTTTACAGGCCTGGAAGCTAGATTTGGAGAGTCAGGTCTCTTTTAAGGCTGTTTACATTCCTTCAACTCAGAATGTGATGGCAGACACACTCAGTAGGTCCATGACTCAACCCCATGAATGGATGTTACACAGGGATATGTTTCTGGATCTGCTCCATCGATGCGGTACACCTCAGATAGATCCCTTTGCCTCCCCCATGAAACACAACTTACCAAATTTTGTGCCAGGATCCCATATCCCTTGGCATGGAAGGTGGACGCTCTATCCTTTTTTTGGAAGGGGATGTTTCTCTATGCATTCCCCCCTTCCCATTTCTACAAAAGGTCCTGCAGAAAATTAAGCTGGAACAACCAAAAATCTTTCTGGTGACCCCCTTTTGGCAAAGGCAACATTGGTTTCCCCTCCTCCTGCATTTAGCCAAGGGCAATCACCACAAGTTACCCCACAGGAAGGACCTGCCCATACAGGACAAGGGAACTCTAGTACATCTACAGATGTAAACTCTAAACCTGACTCTGTGGGTGATAGGGTTTTGATTCCCTTCAGACACGTTTTTCTGAGGACATGCTTCAAGTTCTGCAGGAGGCCAGAAAAGCCACAACTAGGAAATCCTACATTTCTAAATGGAAGAGGCTTGTCATCTAGTGTCTTAAAAGGGATCTACAGTCACTGTTAGTGGATGTCCCAGTGATTTTGTCCTATCTGTGTGAAATAATGAAGAGTGGGTTGTCTTACTCCAGTTAAAGCCCATCTTTCTGTTGTCTCTGCATATCTGCCTATGTCTCCACCTTTAGCTTCTAGCTTGGAAGCTAAACTCTTCTTAAAAGCAATTCTTCACATCAGACCACCAAGGAAACCAGTTCCACGTCCTTGAGATGTTAATTTTGTTTTAGAGAAACTTACCCTGGCCCCATTTGAGCCAGCAAGTCCCTCTTCTCTGCAACATTGCACCTGGAAAACTGTTCTTCTCATGGCAATTACTTCTGCCAGAAGGGTCTCTGAGTTACAAGCTCTAATGTCTATCTCCCCCTTCACAGTCTTCCACAGGGACAGGATTTCTCTACACACTAAACCATCCTTAATGCCCAAGGTGGTTAATAAGTTATCCCTCAGTCAGTCAACCTTCCAACCTTTTTTTCCTTCTCCTCAATCCTCCAGTGAGAGGATTCTACACACTTTAGACATTGGCAGGCAACTCAAATACTACCTGAACAAAACTAATTCCATACATAAGTCTGAACGCCTGTTTGTCTCCTATCACCCAAAGGCCCTAGGTCAACCTGTTTCCAAGCAATCTATCTCCTCTTGGATTTCTAAAGCTATTTCATTCTGTTACTTAGCCAATGGAAAGAGCCTTTCTTCAGCTGTGAGGGCACGTTCCAAACACTATAAACTAGATGTCATCTCCAGGTCCAGGGCTGGGTTTGCCAGAGCTATTCTGCATGGGTTTGTTGAAAATGCTACTGCTCCTCCTCCCAATTCTTCCTCTGCATGAGCTGTGGCACTCTCTCTCATCTTATGCATACTGCAGAATAATTGTGTAAAATCTTACCATACCCATAGATGTCCTTCTCTTCTATATGCTGTAGTATTACTTTCCCCTCCTGCCTTCCTCCTGATGCTTGCCTGGACCCTAGTGGTATATTTTCCCCTCCTAAAATGTGTCTGGTGCTTTGTGGAATTCAGTTCTGAGGCTGGTACGTGCTAACATCCGCTTTACACCCAATGTCTCCTTATGGCCGATGTACACATTATGTTGTGCAGTGTAGCATGCACCTTGCAGTAGCATTAAGACATTTGTATACTGGCCGGGCATACGAGTCAGCTGGTGGTGGACTCCCTCATGTTATGAATACTGGAGTATATATAAGAGAAGGACATCTATGGTTATGGTAAGATTTTACACAACTATTCTTTCACCAGGATATGAGCTTCTTGTTGCATCATGTGTTACCAGTTATCATGTACCAGGTAATTCCTACTAGCTGAGCTGGCACACTTTTACAGGCAATGAACTGGCTGCAATCCTGTGACATAGGATTTTTCATTGTGTAGTTTGTCACTTGCATTTTGTGATGACTTACATAGCACAGACGCCTGTTTACAAATCACAAACTATTTCTAAGAGGCATCCATTGCAGTGAAGCGTTGTGCTTTGTGCATTGAGCAGATTGTCTGTCTTTATTTTATTTTCCTACAAATTTATAAAACAAAAGTTTATAAAATCATAACAGTTAATGTTATTATAAATATGGGCACTGGCCACTAATGGAAACTATATAAAATGCTAAACATAAGAAAATAATTTTGTGGAAATATTTATCCACTGTATTTATGCAGTGAAGAAAATTAGGGAAAATTCCTTAATAATGTTTAAAATGAGTCTAGATGACTAGATGGGTGATCACAAAATGTCATCTGGGATATATTGGAGAAAATCTACTTAGTGGGGGACACTGCTAGTTTCCCAACAGTTGTGGGTGATGTGGCTGAGTCTCTTGATGGTCTCCTTGGTCAGAAGTTTAATGAAAACCTATGAAACTATAAATGAAAATATTACTTTTGGTAATCTTATTTAACGTAACACCATTTATAGTTTAGAAATGTTAAAAAAATAGAAAAAATAAAGATTGCAATTCATTTAAAATAATAACACCCTTGAATAAAACATAAATGACAGTCCAATAAAGTATGCTGTTTAGGTTCTGTATACTTATAATGCTGTTTTAGCAACACAAGTAAACATAGTACAAAATGAAATTAAACCATTCCATTTCTCAAGCTATCAGCCTAAAAGTAAAATAAATATAATTAACTTAAATAAATATTTAGACATGACCTACTACAATTCTTTTCAGTGTTAGTAAATTGAGCAGAATGTTTTAAGCATCAATAAACACTTAGACAGAAAAATAACTATAATTATAGCTACATTTTCATGTATACAAATCTGTAAGTGAAATATTTTTTAAAATAATGTTCAATGGCTGGGTTTGACAAAGAATTCTCTGTAACACTATGAAAGGTTCCACTACATGGAATTGAACCACTGCTGCCTATAACCATTCTGTGCAGCAAAGACATATTCATATTTGAGTGTGTGATATCTAGCACAGTATAGCCTTTGCTACACCCAACAAGTTTTCTTACTATCTGGCAGCCATACCTTTCAACCTCTTAATAAAGTAATCTGGACAAAGCCTGTTAAAATAGGGGGACAAAGGTCCAAAAATAATGACAGATTTTAAATATTGCTCTAACAAACTTAGAAAGTTACTAGAGTAACAGGGTTTGTGTTAGCATATATTTTTAAGGATTTAAAGTCTGAAACTCAAATGTGCCATTATTTAATGACTACAGTCCTCAGATCATCCCAGTGATTTACCAGAAAATCACAAATGTTATGAAGAATAGATCAAAATATTAGGCAAAACTCTGGAAATTCTGTGAAAATCTGGACAGTTGAGAGGTATGCACCTTCACCAACTTATCCAGTTACAAACTTGGTAATCAAATAGTTCATAATCATGATTACTTAAGTAACTTATCTGCATACCTCAGGGGCTGCACATGAGTGCTATTCAATGCAATGTGACAGATCGAGAAGTGTCAGCTGTGTAGTACTGCAGACAGGATGAGATGAGTGTCAGCTATCAGGAATCTCTGCCTATGATACTGCAGTGCATGTCCCATCACAGAACATTGTATATGAAGCTTATAGATGTTCCTGGTCCCTCATAACCAACAGGAGAACTAGATGTATTAGCAAGACCACAGATAGTTTACCTTGGTTCTGTGGAACACAGTGGTGAAGTCCTGCCAGAGACATAGGTGACCAGAGATGAACTAGTGTCTCAGGTTCTGGGACAACAAGGTGGGGGGGGGGGGGCAGGATGAGCAACTGATGTTGGTTTGTCATCCTGAGAGGAGAAACTGTTGGTTCAGGCTGGCCAGTCACCACATGCAAGTGAAAGTTTACAGACAAGGATTGTAGCCATAGACCAAGAATGTAAGCTTGGTCCTACCTAGCCAGTGGTGGTGGTTGCCTTCTACAGCATGTGTATTGAATCAGTCATGCATTGGAAAAGGGCATAACAGGAACGTCTGCAGTGATGCAGATGTTAACATCAGATGCTGGTGAGTAGGGGTTAAGAGCACAAGCAGAAATATCCCAGATGGGAGCCTGAATGACAGCATCTGTAATTGGTTCTCAGATAACAGTGAAGCATTGCACTCAAAATGATTTGCACACTTGGCTAGGAATGAAGAGGCCAGCAGAGCACAAGCAGAGCTAATGGTCACAGGAACACAGGTAGTTTGGTTCATGGCTATCCTTTCTTCTAAGTATGCATTAAGAATTGATCCTGGAAATTTTCTATAGAGATAGAAGGTATATCTGCATAATCCCTTCATTGATAAGCGCCAGAGTAATGGAATCACTTATGACATTGTGATCATAAGTGCCAGCATGTTTCCGGATTGCTAAGTACCATTTTTCAAGCAACACCACAGCACATGAATACAGCAACTAGTGATTACTTAATATAATCATCTGTTTGAAACAATGTGTTGCTTGTCTTTTAAACAGTTCACACTAAATAAAGTCTGGCAACAGTTAAAAATGTTGATATAATTAAATCCAAGCTTAAGTTACTGAGAATATGTACGACATTGACATAGTTATAACTGCACTGTAAAACATAATGCTTCTATATTTCACTAAATAAGTGTTTGCTATTTCACAAAAATAATGTTTCTATACCATAAACATATGCAAGAAATTTGAAGACTAATGTGACATCACCTTAGGGTTAATGATACAGTACAGTCATCTAGTCAACTTACTACAATTGTAGATTTTCAAGTGTGATCACTGTTGCAGTCATAACTTAGGGATCTCTGCTACTGGTTGAGTCTGATATCCAACCTAACTTTCAGACTGGAGAGCTCATTCCCCCTGGTTGGGCAGACACTGACTTACCTCAGACATCCACTAACCTGTTGTATAGGCAGGCAGTGTCTGTACCCACCATCATAGGTTCTTTTTTGCCTCCAAGCAGGGGAGAGACATGCATATGTCAAGGTTTGCTGGGCAGAAACATGCATATGTCAGGTTTACCTCTCAGCCTACAGAGATTGAAAAGAGGAACAAAGCATACCTCTCAAGTGTACCTCATTACTAGGAACATACCTCATTTGGGGTCTTACAAAGTTCATGCTCATCAAAGTTCCACATTGAAAGGGTCTGTCACATATTCATTGTAAGGAAAGTTTTAACTGATGAACATGGTAAATAGAAATTAATCATATTAATTCCTTAAAAAGATATTTTATAAGTAAAACCAGCATGTTTTAACCATCCTATAACCTTCCTAGATGAAATTGTTAGTAAGTCATTAGTATGTGTTCCAAATTTTGCCATTTGTTGCACATTATGAGGGCTAGTAGTCTTCATTTGAGAGTTGGAAAGTTGAGAGCTATGGAACAAAGGCCCTCAAAAATTATCAATATCCATCTACAAAAATAGAACATGTAATTAACATAAAATGTGAATATCAAATAGCTCATATCTTTTCCTGCTTTCAGTGGGGAATGTGGGATATTACTCAGAAACACATTTAAAAAGGTACATAATGACAAAAATGATAGAAAAGCATATTATCAGTGAAAGTGTAAAATTTGTAGACTTTAATGAACTGCATTGCAAACTTCTGCCACACATTTATTTTTGCTTAAGAGAAAGGGAGATTCGATATCTGTTTGCTGTTTAAAACATTCTTTAGTGTCTCCCTGCTGCTTTTCTGCTGCTTAAAATATTTTTAGTCTCTCACTGCTGTTTTTTCTGCTGTTTAAAACATTTTCTAGTGTTTCCCACCTAAATTAGTGTAGCTAGTTGCTGTAGCATAGTCCAGATACAGTTTTGCTGCATCTGGATCTGTTTGTAGTGGCTGTTGTATTCTGAGCACATTTTTCAAGCCATCTTTGATTGAAAGGGGCCCTTCTGCATCCTTGTGAGAGAAGTGTGCTGATTGGAACCTGTCTGGTGAAAGGTGATTGGTTTAGGGCTTGGAGTAAGCAGTCATTGGTTCTTTTGATTTTTTTTAAGTTTTTTTTTTTAAGTTTTTAGCTTCTGGTATTTAAGCCCCATGTTTGAGCTAGTTTATAATTGTTTGCTCATTGAGCAGCACTGTGCATTGCCACTCAGTTGTGCACCATAGCCAGACAGATTGTTCTTCTTTCAGCTTTTCCCGGTTAGGGGTCGCCACAGCGGAACTCCGGTCCACTAATGATTGGCAGTAGATTTTTTTACGGGTGCCGAGGTGCCAGCTCGATGCCCAACCATCAACGAAGGCACACCCATTCTACGCATGTCTTTCAAATACCACTCGACTGCGGGGAGGACATGCAGACTCCAGGGGTTCTCCAGCCAAAAATCGAATGGGAGAACCTCTTGCTGTGAGACAACAATGCTACCGCTGCACCAATTTAGACAATTTTCCCTTAGATACACCTGTAGTACATTAGTGTAGTCCTCATCTCCTGTCCAAGAAGTATTGCTAGTGAGCTGTGATCTATTAAACCACCAACCAAAAACCCTGCCAAAAATACCCATCTACAGAGCACCTCCTAGATCAGTCCTGAAAGCACTCCCTTTGTGATACTAGTTCTGCAAACCTAGCATTATGGACAGTTGGACTACCCTTGTTTCTCCTGCCAGCCTTGTTGGCTTGTGTCTCCTGAGGCAGTGTAGCAACTACCTCATGTCCACTGACAACCTTTTACTAATAACTCATTCTAGTACAGAGTGTGACAGATGTATCTACCAAGAATCTTGACTCCCTGCTCTCTCGACTCAAAACAGTAACACTGAAGAGGTTGTCAACTCACCCACCACTACTCATGCACATAATACCACTACTTATATGCATAGTATGCTTCAAACACAAAAATCAACATACGTGAAAGTTCTCACAAAAAACTTACTGAAACACCAGAGACCTCCAAAACAAATGACTGCTAAATCTAACACAGTTCCCACAGCACCCAAGACACATAGCAACACCAGTGTCTCACCTACCTAGCCCTTAAGGCATAATAATCAAAAAACAAATTTTCTTGTCATTGGAGACTCCATAGTGAGACACATGGATGTCCCACTCACTAGGTTAGATAAGGAGAAAGTCACAGTCACTGCCAGTCTGGTGCCAGGATTCATCAGATCACACATATACTCAGGTCTCTTGGCAGCAAATATCATTATGACTGTGTCACTCATGTTGGAGTGAATGACCTGAGATGTACCTGACTGGACTATATGAAGAGAGACATGACTGAGATCCCTGAATATGTGTCCCAGGCAGGTATGTCCCTAGCCTTGAGCAGCATATTACCCTCACCTAGAATGATGTCACAGTATAGACAAAAAATGATTGATTTCAATAATTGGTTTAGTTTTTGGTGTCATTCAAAGGGGATCCAGTATCTGTCAACCTGGGATGACATGGTCAACAAACCTCACTGCTTTACCAGAGACAGGTTGCACCTGGCACCACTAGTCTTTCGGCTGCTGGCAAAGGCTCTTGCCTCCCCATAGTGCCTTTTTAGGCAAGGTCTCAAAAACAAAATTGCCAAAGTGAAAATTGCCAACCATAACAAAATAAGGGTTATACTGATAAATGCTAGGAGCTTAAACCTCAAATTGCACACCCTGGAAGCACTTCTATCACTGGAGGATGTAAATGTCTGCGCAGTCACAGAAACCTGGTTCAAGGTCTCAGACAGTACCCCAGCCTTTCATGGCTGCAATACCTTCCACACTGTCAGACCACAAAACAAACATGTGAGAACCAAAGGAGGCAGTGTTTCTATCTATACTAGAGATAAATTCACCTCCCAGCTAGTCAGACTGGATAACTGGTAATAGCTAGTTATAGATCCCCCTCCATGGATCATGATGCGCATAAGGCCTACTTGGAGTCAATTCAAATATTACCAAACACTCTGGTCATGAGGGATTTCAATTATCCCACCATCAACTGGGAAACCTACTCTTGCCATAACTCAGTAGCACAAAAGTTACTTGACTTTGGTAACTCAAATGCCCTGGGACAAACTGTTCATACTCCAACAAGAGGAACAAATATACTAGATCTGGTCTTCACTAACATGACAAACAGATGCACCACCACAGCTGTCGGACCCTCATTAGTTAAATCTGACCACAGATCAGTCACCTTTGAACTGGCACTAACACCAAAACTTACAAAGGGCGAAGTCAGTCTAAAAAACTTCACCAAAGCAAATTATACCTTCCTAGGGGAAGGTATAAAAGTATTCCAAGCCCCACCCCCAGTTGAAATTAGTAACTACACCAAAGCTTACACTAAAGCCCTGTATAATCACTTGTATAAGTGTACAAACTCAGCTGCTCCAGAGAGAATCAAAGCCAGAGCCCCAAATAAAAAAGCAGCCCTAGTGGTCATCCATCATCAACAAACTACAACAAATGCAAGAAGTTGCTGTCTAAGAAAACTAAGCCAAGGCCCGAACAATGAAAAAGCACCCTCCTCAGCCTCAACAGGCAGATAAGATAACATGTCAAATCCTCTAAGGGTAAGTTTGAGAAAACCTTAGCAATCACAGCCAAGGATAACCATAATGCCTTTTACAGCTACATATGTAGCCTAAAAGGTAGGGCCCAAGCATGTACCAAACTAGTGACTAACAGTATCACACATACTGATCCCAGAGAGATAGCAAACCTGCTAGTGGGCAGATTGGCAAAAATTTTACTCCCCTATCCCCACAAACTTACCACAAATCTTGCCCTCAACTTACTCCCCACCCTACATATCTGAAAAGCAGGTCATTAGAGCCTTGTCTAAGGCAAAAAACACAGTCTCTATGGGATTAGACGTTATCCAAGCCTGTCTTCTAAACAAACTAAAACATCAACTAACATCACCATTAAGTACCCTAATGAATCACAGCCTATCCACATGCTTTATTCCTGCAGAATGGAGAACAGCAACAGTTATTCCTCTCCACAAAGGTGGCTTAGCAACAGACCCATGGAATTATAGACCCTTAAACCTGACCAGCCTCATCTATAAAGCCATGAAACATATCATCATGGACCTCATAAATAAAGACAAAAGTGACATCCAAAACCTGGATCTGACCCAATTTGGCTTCATCAAGAGCAGATCCTACCTTTAAAACCTGGAGGATTTCTTTAAAAACATGACCATGGCCATTGACAAGGGCAGATTTGTGCACACAGCATACCTCGACTTGGCAAAGGCATTTGACACAATCCCACACTTGGGCATTACCAATAAACTTAACAAACTGAATGTAAACCCCTTTGTTGTAAGACGGTTTGCCAACTGGCTCACAGTTTGGTCACACACTATCAAAGTGGTTGACTCCACATCAACCAGCAGATGTGTTACCAGCAGGGTGCTACAAGGGTTAGTGCTGGGCCCCTTACCATTTGGTCTATACTTTTCAAAAGTTCATGCCAAAACTAAGGGGCTGTGGCTGACCAAGTTTGTGGACAACTGCAAACTGAGTGCAATTACTGTATACTTCAGGAGGGTCTTACACAGACCAACGACTGGTGTCTTAGTCATGGTCTCAAACTGAATGCAAAGAAATGCATCATCATTTCCTTCAGTAAAAACAATGTCCCTTCACACTATCAAACTAACCACAATACCTTATATACCTACAAAGTGGTAAGAGATCTGGGATCACAAGTAGACTGCGACCTTAACTTTGAGCACCATGTGTCTGTTGTAGTACAGAAGGCTTTCTCCGTAGCACACTTGATTAGCAAAGTCATCGCCTCTATAGCAAAAGAGGTTAGAAACCCCTCTATACTTGTCACTAATCAGTCCATAATTGAATATAATGCCCCTTTTGGCATGTACTGTACAAAGCACCTGCAGCAATTGGAGAGACCTCAGTGGTTTCTAACTAAGAAAATCAAGGGACTCCAGCACTTGCACCAACTAAAGTCCCTGTCACTATACTCAGTATCATATAGATTTCTTAGTGGAGACTTATGCCTGGCTTACAGTGCAATCACCAACTCAAACCTAATGAATTTGCTGGACATCCGTAAATCAAACGGGACTAGAGCTACACATTCCAGGGACCTAAGTATGGCCTATGACTTGAATAGGATGTGCCAGAGGGATAGATTTGTCTCCCAGCCAAAGTTGCATCTTTGGAATAGGCTTCCAATTCATGTGAAGCAGAGTACCTCTATGACACTGTTCAAATGGAACCTGGATGAGTGGATGGGGCACCATAAATTCTTACCGGGGATAGCACCCACAACCCTCTAGGACATGGGCTAAATACAATCCTGGTTATTGACTTAAGTATCTATGGTATTACTTTGAGGTGAAATGGCTAGCTTGAAAAGACCTCCATTTCAATAGCCTAGTAACCTCCTTTGATTGCATGATCCTAAGATGTGTGTCCTCTTTCCTTAAGTTATTGCTGCCACATAGGTTGCTCATGTAGGGTGGTTTTCTGCGTTCTATACAGCTTCAAAAATCACGTGATAAAGGGGATTTCAAAAATTTTATGAAGGGGTAAATCAAGCCTCAAAATAGGGACAGAAGGTTCCTCCAAAATAGGGGCAGTGAAGACGTGTGTTGTCAGGACTGCTGGGCTGTTCTTCCTCAGGGTTGCAGCATCGGCCATTGAATATAAACCCTTTGTGAGGAACCTGGACAAGGAGGGAAGAGAAGGAGGAGATACAGTAATGCAGGGGAGGAGGGGGGATATGAATGCTCACTCTACCGCCCACATGCTCCTATTGCAGAAGAAGGGAAGGAGGAAAACACATTATAATAGTAATAGTGACTAAACTCAGACATTTACACTTATGTTGCTATGTTATTTGAAGATCGCTGTTGTAATAATAAGTTAAAAGGAAAATTCACAAAGCTTTTCCAAACACAGTTAAGTGGTTGGTTCAGTGTCCAGATTACAACTGGAAGATGCCTTTCAGGACAGCAAAGGCAAATCCTTTTGCAACCCTAGATATCACATTAAGCCTGAAGTGTTTAGAGAAGGTATGAACTGAGGACCAGCGCACTGCTCTAGGATCTTCTGGGCACTAATCCCTGTCAGGAAGACTGCAGTGGTTGTACTGTCCCTTGTTGAACTGAGGCTGGCTTTTTCTTACAAGGTTTTGCCATGCCTTTCCTTGAGTCTCATAGTTAAAAATAAGGCAATGTGCATACCACTTTGAAATAGTTTGCTTTATCACTAGCGGTCTTTACTTGGTTTCCACAAAGCAAACAGATATGTTATCATTCTCTGAGAAATTTAATTCTGTCTAGGTGCCACCTCAATGGTCTTTCCACATCCAACGTGTTTAGGACCCTTTTGCCCCTTTTTGTATGAGTTAGGTAATAAAACTGGAAGTTGAATAGCTTAGTTTAGAGCTACTTCTGTAATGACTGTAAGCATGAAGGAGGGCCTAGTACACAAGGTCGCTCTCTGTTTATGGTGCTGCAGGAAAGGCTCCTCACATGAGGGCTCACACTTCAAAGACCCAACTACCAGTGGTGACAGCTATCATAAAGGTGCAAAAACAGCTAGTTCAAAAGATGGGAAATTCAGTTTTCTAACACAAAAATGAGGTCACAAACAGGGGTCACTCTTGGAAGCTTCAGTTGGAGTATACCTATCTGAAATTACTTCACTGGTGGTCTGGATGCTGGGGGGAGGGACAATTAACTAGGCATGCAGAAATGCTCATATTAAACCTGAAGAGAACAACTTAGAGAAATATCAGAGAATCATTGACATATCCACTTGCTGTACATGCTGGCTTGGCCCTTGGCCCAGAACATTTTCCATTTAGCTAAGTATGATCACTTTGCACTTGACCGTCTAGCTTTCCTCACAATTTTTAACACATCCTCAGAAAATAGGTTTCCACAGGGTGGCAGGGTCATATCTTTCAATCTCCTAGTCTGAGCAAAGTGTATTAGGAACCCTTGTACTACATCAGAAGGCTCACATGCTGAGGCAGTAGTAAAGGATTTCCCTGCTGTCTGAATCAGGTTAGAGACTCAGTGCTACCTGGAACAGAATGAGGTAAACAGAATCCTTTTTGGCCTTCCTTCTTTTAATTTTTGGACTACCCTGGGGAATAAGTGTATGGTAGGGAAAGCATAGATAACTAGACCCACTTAATCTAGGAAGAAAATGTTCACTGTCCAATCCTGACTATTAGGAGCTGTGAAGCATAATTTCAGCAGTTGCTTACTTTTCAGAGAAGCACAGGGGTCTAGATCTGCTGTATCCCATCTGTTTGTGAGATCTAAAAATGTGCCCTCTGTCCAGTATCCACTCATATGGATTTGATGAGGTCCTGCTTAGAATGTCTGCAGTGAAGTTCTCCTGGGTTTACATATATGTATCCTTCAAGAAGAAACTGCCCTGCAGTGGCTGTTCAAACCCTGCATAGCTAGCTTGCATATATGATAAGAATGTGCCCATTTTGTCTGTTTTTACATCCAGGACTCCAGACTAGCCTTAATGTCTTCAGACCCTGGACAACTGCCTTGAGAGCTAATGACATCAATAGGGCCTGGTAGGTCCAGAATGGGTCTCAATAGCCATCCTTTCTTGGAATAAGAAATAGTCTGGAGTAAAAGCATTCAACCTCCTGACTGAAGAGAATCCTCTTTTTCTTGCTTTGGATGTGAACTGAACGAGTGGTCTGGAGTTACAGTTGACTAGTTCTGGTAAAAGTATGCCAGCCAGCAAAATATCTAATGGGGGCGTTGATGGTCAGGGTTTTTTTTTTTTGTAAGTGTCAGAGGGAGAAGATGGCTGATATTTTTACAGTTGCCGTCTTTTTTTGAGTTAAACCCTGAGGGCCTTCCAGTTCTCCCTCTGTCATCTTACTGACATTTTCTTTTCTGTGAGACTTTTCTACCTGTTGGCTGTTTGCATTTTCCCCTGCCTCTAGTTGCAATGTCTTTGCTTTGAAGGATAATTGCTACTGTATTTGAGGATGGGTAGGTGAAACATGCTTGACCAACTCCAGTTTTCCTTTATCCTCCAGCCTTTTAAATACATTATAAGAAGGGAGTCCAAACAGCAGCTCCTTGTCAAGTAAGCATTAAGGAGTTAAGACTTCAAATCTTCAGACAGGGACTGTTTCCTCAGTGAAGAGTGTCTCTTCTTAACTGACCCTGTTGCAGCAGCCCTGGATGCTGTATCTACAGCATCATGCCCACATTTTGCAGCATGTTTTCCCAGCTGCAAAATAGTCTTGGCATGGTCAATCATATTTGCCTTATGTGTTTTATCCTGCAGCTTCACAAGGCTATCCAAGAGTTAATTATAGATATGATGCTGATACTTCAAATTGTGTTTTTGAAGGGTACAGTTATTGATATATTTACTTTGTGTCCCAAAGTAGTCTAGCACTCTACTTTCCCTGTCTTTGGGATGAGTATTCCACCTTGACACCATAGGTTCATAGGTTCATAGGTCGGTAATAGGCTATCAGCCCTAGGGCCTATATAAGCCTAGCCATAATAATTCCCTGGCTATTTCTTCCCACACTATTTACTTCCCTGGACCCCTGTTTAGCAGGGCGACTGACGTGATCCCGGGGGTGAGTTCCCTTTCTCCCATCCAATCATCAAGGTTCCTTTTGAAGAGGGCCAAAGAGGCACTCTGCTTGACATGTATGGGCAGTCGATTCTAGAGTCTGGGGAGTCTCTGGGTCAGGAACTTATCCCTCCAGCATGTTTTGTTTATTGTGATGACAAGGTTTAGATCGCTGGAGCGTGTGGCTTGGAGGGATTGGGATTTCTTTAAGTGTAGCATGTCCAACAGCTCTGGGTTTGACATGGCCTTGTATGTTAACCACTCTGCTTCCCTTGGTAGTTGCCTGGCACACTGCACTTCCTTCAGAACTTGTTTTTTTATACAAAAACCTATGAAGTTAATGAACCTTGTAGACTCTACCAGGCATGGAGGCAAGACTAGAGGATTAATCTGAATGTTGCTGTAGGCTACAGAGAAACTGAATGAAATACTGAACTCATACAGAGTTATCAGACCAATGATCGAGTACAATGCCCCATTCGGGATGTATCTCACCCGACACCTGCAGCAATTGGAGAGACCCCAAAAGTTCCTCACCAAAAGGATAAAGGGACTCCAAAATCTGTCATATGCTGCCAGACTGAAGAAACTCCAGCTCTATTCAGTCGCATACCGCCTGCTCAGAGGTGACCTGTGCCTGACATACAAGGCCATGTCCAACCCGGAATTAATGGACATGCTCCACCTCAAAAAATCCAAATCCACCAAAACCACTAGAGCAAGCAACTTAAACCTTAGCACGGATATAAATAGGACATGCTGGAGGGATAGATTTGTCACCCAGAGACTCCCTATGCTGTTGAATAGAATCCCAGTCCATGTGAGGCAGAGCACCTCGCTGGCTCTGTTCAAGAGAAATCTTGACCGGTGGATGGGAGATCATAGGTTTACCCCAGGAATCATCTCTGTGTCACTGCTGGACAGAGGCACAACAAACTAATGGGCACAGTATTTTTTAACATAAGGGGTGGCATAAGCCACAAAACTTTGGGCTAGGCTTATAAATGCCTTAGGGCAGATAGCCTAGTATAAACCTATGAACCTATGAACCTATGAACAGCCAAATCCTGGGAGGGAGCCTGGCTGGGACTATGTGGGTCAGAGCTACCAAAAGGCAGCTGTCTGTGTTAAAGGGGTGTTTTGGGTATAGTTGCCAGTGTCTTAGGTGGGTGGATGTCCATTAGTGATTTGAGAATCCTTTGGGGAATGTCCATGGACTATGACTCTCAGATATGGATGTTACCCATTATATTTATTTATTTATTTAGTTATTTATTGCATTTGTTTACCAGGAAAGCCCACTGGGCCTAAAAGAGCCCATTTTTGGTGGAGGCCCAGGGAAAAAAGCTCCAACAAGAACATATATGCAGAAAAAAAGTTAAACATTAACTGGTACAGAAATAGAAACAGTGTTACACATAGTGGTTACAGTAATATATACAGAGAATATACATAAGTCAGGAATTTAGTTGGTTTGATTACAGTAACATATACAGAATATACACATAAAAGCAGGAATTTAGTTGGTTGCCAGATGAATTCAGAGTGGTAAAAACAGAGATAAATTAATCAGCATTATTGTACCAATATCAACAAGTGATGAAAGAAAAAATAAATAAATATGGAGAAAGTATCATCAGTCAATAGTAGTAAAAAGCATAGGAATTTAGTTATAATATAAAAAGAAGGAAAAGGTTAGGTTATAGAGCAGGTACATAGCCAGGAAGAGTTGAGATGATTTTTCAGTATTTGTTTGAAGGCGGTGGTGCAGCCCATCTTTCTTATAGAAGGAGGAAGCGAGTTCCATAGTCTGACAACGGTAAAGGAGTAGAGCAGTTGACCAGCCGGTAAGGTGGGCTTTTCAGGTTCCTATTACCTAATCAAACTTCCCGAAGGTTGAACACCAGAAGTTCGAACCTGGAAGTTCGAAAAGTGGAAATGTCGAAGCCACGGAAGTCTGAATTCTTTCCCAGGGAAAGAATTTGGTTGGATGTTTCTGCATCTTCGACATTTTCTCCACTGTGGTGCAAAAGTTACAGAATGGGTTAAGGCAAGTGTGTGATTGTAACGGACATTGGGGTTAGGGTGTGGGTAAGGTAAGTGTGCGATAGTGACAGACTTTGGGGTTAGATTGCGGGTAAGGTAAGTGTGCGATAGTGACAGACTTTAGGGTTAGGGTGCAGGTAAGGTAAGTGTGTGATAGTGACAGACCTTAGGGTTAGGGTTTGGGTTAAGGTTAGTGCATAGGTAGTTGTGTATGTAAGGTTTAGTGTAGGTTTATAAGGTTTTTGGTGTGCTTGTGTTGTGTGTGTGTGTTTTTCGGAACAGCAAATTTTTTCCCTGGGAAAACATTTGTTGTTCTGATGTTTTGATGTTATTACATTTCGATCTCCCAAGTTCGAACATCTGGTGTTCAACCTACTGGAATTTCAATAATGTAATATGAACCTGAGCTTTTCTACTTTTAGAAGTAGATGATTTTCAGATCTTAGTTGTCTACCGGGTTGATATTTGCGAAGTAGAGTTAAGAGAGCAGGACAGTCTGTGGGTCTGTAGATTATTTTGTGTGCTGTAGTTAACTGGGTGAATGAGAGATGGCGAGGGAGTTCCAACCAGCCTAATTGTCTCAGTGAGTTACAGTGGGGGGGATGAGAATTTGGCCTTGGTGGAAAATTTGGCTATTCTGTTGTAACACATATCAAGTTTGGATTTTCGTGAGGACTGAAGAGAGGCACCATAAAGGAGAGAGGGTAATAAAAATGTAGTTGCAAGGATTTGTCTAGTAGAGAGGCTAAGAAAGTGTTGGTGCCTGTACAGCATACCAAGCTTTTGGTGTTTTTTTGATGTTACTGTTTATGTGTAGGTCAAAGTTTAGGTTTTCATCTATAATAATGCCTATTAATTTAGTGTGTGGGACAACTTCTATAGTGGTATTGTCTTTGGCTTATATACTGAAGAGTTTTTTATCTAGGGGAGTGGTTTTCTTAAGAGTAAAAATTACTAGTTTCATTTTTTTTGGATTTAGTGCAAGATGATTCTTAAGCATCCAAGATTCAGTAGAGGTGAGAGCATTCTGAATGATTTTCTGTAGTTCAGAGCTGGAATTTGCGGTGCATATTATTGCAGAGTCATCAGCATACTGGATTATGGAGCATTGTGGGAGAATGGTGTGAAAGATGTGGGATACTGTGCTCTCCTTGTTTTATAATCAGGTGGCATTTTGGGGTGAGCCATCAGGGACCTGGCATCCTTTGAGAGGCACAAGACTTGGTCTCCGGTCCTTTAGCTATCATAGGAGCTGCAAACATGACTGCCTTGTAAGCAACAATGTGACAGGCCTCAGAGGTATTAGGCATCATACCTTTGGGGTAGATTAATAGCCTCTACTGAGTTGGTGCACTTAGACTTGAGGGTTCCAGGTTTACCCTTTCTTTATCCCTGTGAATGTACTTCTGTTGCCCATGACACCTTGCTGCTGTAAATCCATGCTGCAACTCTCATTTTGGCCTAGTACTCCTGTTAGGTTTCCTGCCTTCATGTAATTGGCAGATAATACAGTTAGACAACTCATGCTCTAGGCAGAGTCGAAATATGCACATGCTATAAATAAATTTTATAGGGAAAATGGCATTTATATTTGGCATATCCTAACAGCATATATATAGAAGTCTATTTTTGAATCTCTGATAATTATATATACAGACAGGCAACAATATAGAAATAAATATGAAAAAAAATTAGGTCCCCAGCAGAGTATATATTTCTCTCAATACTCTTGAGCCATAGGTCTGGACTGATGCCAGACTGCAATGCACTTTCCAGAAGAGACCACTTACAGAGCAAGAAAGACGACAAGATGATCTGGGTGGCTGCTACCTATATAGCAGGTCCATACAGATGTCTCAGGTAAGGAAACATCATTCCAACCACTGAAAGATTCTCAGTTCTGAAAGTTAAGCTGGAAATCAGACTCAGCCAGCCACAACGATGCCTATATAGTACAACAGCAACAGGTACCCATGGAGAACATCAAAGGTACTGTAGGTTGACTCAGCCACTGAAAAGTAAAACATGTTGAATCATATTAAATTCATGAATTTGCTTATATGCTATAAAACTGGTTAATGAACCTCTCTGTAATCCCAATACACTCCAGTTCAAATCACCATCTGCAACTTAAATTGTTGTGATATTAAAATTTATTTATTTTATTTATTTACTTGGTTATCAAACATGGCTTATTTTTGGGAAGACCTGAGGTGGTATTCATAATGACTAGGGATGATTGGCAAGGACATCATAGAAATTACTCTTCTTTTTGACAGAAAGCTGTTCTTCTTTCATTTTGAAAATGATGGCAGAAGGTTGTGGTAGATAGATGAAGAAGTCTGATGTGGTAAGATAGTTGAGGTTTATGGAGATGCGTGTTATGGATTTATCAGTCTCTGGACTGCCTATTCAATTTCTGTTACAATTGGTGGGGCTTCCAGAGCCACAGGAATCTCAAACATAGAAATGATGCCATGACTAGGTGATGGGAAAGTCTAAAATGATGCTAGCAGATTTAGTCATAAGAAATTAATATGGAAGATTATTGGTGACATGGCAATGATATCATGATCAGGAAACAGAATGCTCTTACGTCAATACTTCTTATTTGGGCAAGGGGGCATCAGGAGTGTGAGCTGGGGTAAAAATCTTATGCTTTTGTGGGAAAGACAGCAAATAGGTTCATAGGTTCATAGGTAGGTACTAGGCTATCTGCCCGAAGGCATTTATAAGTCTAGCCAGAATGTGTCAACTTTCGCCACCCCCTTAGATTAGTTCCCTTTGCCTCTGTCCAGCAGAGCCATTGAAGTGATCCCTGGGGTAAACTTTCTGTTTCCCAGCCACTTGTCAATGTTTCTCTTGAAGAGGGTTAGCGAGTAGCTCTGCCTAATGTAGATTGGAATCTTGTTCCAGAGCACGAGAAGTCTCTGGGACAGGAATCTATCCCCTCCAGCACGTCCTATTTATTGTTGTGGTGAGGTTTAGATCCCTGGAGCATGTGGCTCGAGGGGATATGGTTTTCTTTAGGTGGAGCATGTCCATCAATTCTGGGTTGGACATGGCCTTGTATGTCAGGCAGAGATCACCTCTGAGTAGGTGGTATGCAACTGAGTACAGGTGGAGTTTCTTCAGTCGAGCTGCATAAGGCATCTGTTTGAGGCTAGTGATCCTCTTGGTGAGGTACTTCTGTGGTCTTTCCAGCTGTTGCAGGTGTCTTGTAAGGTACATCCCAAATGGGGCATTGTACTCTATGATGGGCCTGATGACCTCTTTCGATCTGGATGCAAACCCTTTTGTGATTAGGTGGGCCAAATAGAAGGATTTTCTAACCATTTTGGCAATGTGATTATCAAAGGAGAGGTTACTATCTACTTGGGTCCCCAGATCCCTTATTACGCCTTCCGTATTTAGGAGGCTACCACCTAAGTGGTAGTTTGTGAGTACTTCATTCTTTTCCAAAGGGGATGACTATGCACTTTTTGGCATTTAGCTTGAGGCCATGGTTTTGACACCAGGTATCTGTCTCAGTGAGACCCTTTTGGAGGATGTCTGTGTCAGCCGGAGAGTCAGTTATAGCCCCTAGTTTGCAGTCATCTACGAACTTGGTCAGCCATAGTCCTCCTGTGCTTGCCTGTACCTCTGAGAAGTATATGCCGAACAGGAGGGGTCCTAGGACTGAGTCCTGGGGAATGCCACTTGTACCCCATTTAGAGTCAGACCTAGCACCCACAAATCTTACCATGTGGGTTCTGTCCATGAGCCAGTGAGCAACCCATCTCATGATGTAGGGGTTTATGTTCAGGCTGGTGAGCTTGTCTAAAATACCTAAGTGGGGAATTGGGTCGAAGGCCTTTGTGAGGTCTATGTAGGTTGTGTGGACCACCTTTCCCTTGTCTATAGCCTTGGTAACTGTCTCAAAGAAGTGCACCAGGTTTAGGAGGCCTGATCTGCCCTTAACAAAGCCAAACTGGGTAGGGTCCAGTGTTTGGAGGTTTCCAATGTCTCTGTTAATGAGATCCATGATGATGCACTCCATAGCTTTGCAGACTAAGCTAGTCAGGCTTATAGGGCGATAGTTGCTGGGGTCTGTTGTGGCTCCACCTTTGTGGACTGGAATAACTGTTGCTGTGCACCACTCTGTGGGCATGTAGCCTGTGGATAGGTTGAGTTTAAACATTGTGTTTAGGTGAGGGGTTAGTTCATCTTTAAGCTCATGTAGGACGCAGCCTGGGACACCGTTCAGTCCCATTGATGCTGTGTTTTGGCTTTTGAGAGGGCTGTTTTAACCTGAGTGTCTGTGATTTCAGGGGCACTACATTCTTCTGATATAGTTATGGGCCATTTTGGGGGTGAGAGGAGGTGAAGTTTCCACTGAACCTGTCTGGCAGGATGTTGGCTATATTGGTCAGTTCAGTGTATTTTGTGCCATTCTGCACTAACTCTAAGCAGATCTGAGAATTGCCGCTTAGATTCTTGACATAGCTTAAGAATGCCTTGTGGTTATCTTTGGAGTCCATGGCAATTTTTCTTTCGAAGCTAGCCTTGGATGATTTTATGAGGGAATGTAGTTTCTTGCTGATACTGATTAGGGATGTCTTCCCTTCTTGGGATTTTACTCTTTTTCTGTACTAGTTTCCTCCTTCTATTGTATAGTTTGTTTATGGCAGGGGTCCAACAGACTGGTTTCCTTTTCTTGGAGGAGTGAGTCTAGGTTTTGTTTGGGATAGCACGATCCCTGCATTTTTGTAGGTGCCCGTAGAGTGCATTAGTAAAGGATTTTGCAGCTTGGACAGCGTTATCCTTTAGCATAGGGGCTTTGAAACTTCCCATCTTGGTATTACGTAATGTGAAGTTGGCTTTTGAAAAGTTTTTCACTGTGTTTTCTTTGACCGGGGGTGGTGGCGGAATGTGGATATTCAGAGAGATTAGTTTATGGTCAGATCTAACCAGTGAGGGGTTGACCTCTGGTGTGGAACACCAGTCGCCCATGTTGGTGATGACCAGGTCCAATATGTTGTCACCTCTGGTGGGGGTGTTGACCAGATGATCCAGGGCGTTTGAGTTTATAAATTCTAGGAAATGTTGAGCAAGGGAGTTTGTACTTGAGTAGTTCTCCCAGTTAATTTTTGGGTAATTGAAATCACCCAATATCAGGGTATTTGGTAGGACCTTTATGTTTCCCAGTGTTTCCAGGAATGTGGAGTGGGGGTCCTGGGACATGGTGGTGATCTGTAGGAAGCTATAATTTGAATAGCAGTTTTGCCCATTGTTAGTTGCACGTGGATGATCTCTGAAGCCTTGTGCTGTGCCACTAACCTGGAGGTGTGGGTATCCTTGATGAATATGGATACTCTCCCACCTTTTGTATTTCGGTCCCGGTTTTGTGGCCAAAATGTATGGTATGAGTTGTAGCCTGGTAGTGCTGGGGTGCTCTCTGGAGCCTTAAACCAGGTTTCTGTTACTGCACATATATCGATTTTCTCCATACTGAGGAGTGCCTCGAGTGAGTGCATTTTGAGGTTTAGACTTTTGGCATTGAGTAGCATTACCCTCAGTTTTTTGTTACTTGTGCTATTTACGGTGGTGAGTTTGTCTTTTGAGCCTTGCCTAAAAAAAGCACTATGGGGGTGGCAAGAGCCTTGGCCAGTATTCAAAAGCCTAAGGGTGACCGGTGCAAGCCATCTCTAGTGAAGCAGCGTGGCTTGTCGAGCATGTCATCCCAGGCTGACAGACACTGGATCCCCTTTGAATGAGACCAGAAGCTTAGCCATTGTTGAAATTGATCATCTTTTCTCTATACTGTGGTATCATTCTTGGTAAGGGCAGGATGCTACTCAGGGTCATACCGGCCTTGGATACATGATCAGAGAGCTCCTCCATGTCTCTTTTCAAATGGAAAGAAATGATCTGTAAAATGAAATTTTTACAGACTCATACACTGAATAGATGCATATTTAAGGTACAGTTGAAAATGTGGACCTTTGTTCACTTGTAAGAGGAACCTGTTTAAGGTATTTATTATTAATGGGTGTGCCTTTGTTGAAGGATGGGCATCGGGCTGGCACCACAGCACCATAAAAATTGACTGCCAATCATTAGCGGACCGGAGTTCCGCTGTGGCGACCCCTAACTGGGAAAAGCCAAAAGAAAAACAACAACATTCTTAAATTATGAGAAATTCATGAGAAGCCATAAAGTCAAAGTCAAAGTAAACTTTATTGTCATTTAGAACTACACATGTGTAGCCTAAATGAAATTTTATGCATCAGATCAGTTCTTGAGATTACAAAGGAAAGTGAAACAACACATTCAAGTAAAGAAATAAACATAACTAACAAATACAGTACTACTCCCAATACATGCAAGAAAGAGCAGAGACATTTACCAACACTCATCTATGAAAAGAATACCCTCCCCTGAGTTAAATTAACTACCCTATTTAAAGTAAAACAAAACAACTTTTGAAATTGGAAATATCTGACATGGCTTAGTGGTAAATCACTTTGGGTATGGTGTGCAGGGTCTTGGGTTCAAGACTTGCAGAGGCTGTTTATTTTTGGTTTGGGAGGGTGACCTGATAGTTAAAGTGTTTGCCTGACAAATGCAAGGTGCAGGGTTTGAGTCTCACAAGGGATAATTGGCTAGGCTTAAAATTGCTAACAAGGGCAGTTAGCTTAGTACTAATCAATGAACCTATGAACCTAAACGCCTAAGTTATTTGTCTAATATTGCACTTGAGTTGAGTTAAATAATACTGACTATGGCTACATATAAAAACCACACTCTTCAAAGCTAAGGATACAGCATCCATGGGACCAAATGACATCCTGGGCTGTGTACTACATGAACTACAAAATGAATTGGCACCTCACCTAAGCGTCATGTTTAATCATAGCCTCACCTCAGGCTTCATGCCCATTGAGTGGTGCACAGCTATAGTTATCCCACTCCACAAGGGGGATCCACCTTGAATCCTGGGAACTACTGCCCCATCAGTCTGATTACCCTGATCTGCAAGGTCATGGAAAGTATTATCGTGGAATTTATAAACAAAGACATTGGCAACCTTCAAACACTGGACCTCACCCAGTTTGGGTTCGTGAAGGGACGACCTTGTCTCCTGAACCTGATTGACTTCTTTGAATCAGTCTCCAGAGCTGTGGATAAGGGTAAGGCGGTCCACACAGCCTATCTGGACCTCGCCAAGGCCTTCAACACCATCCCTCACTCTGGAATCAAAGATAAACTTACTAAGCTGGTCATTAATCCCTACCTCACTGGATGGGTTGCATACTGGCTTACTGACAGAACCCACACTGTAAAAGTAGCCAACACCAAATCCAGCTCCAGACAAGTGAAAATTGGAGTACCTCAGGGTTCAGTCCTGGGACTGCTCTATTTTGGCATCTACTTCTCTGACATACAGGCCAACACTAAGGGACTCTGGCTAACAAAGTTCGCAGATGACTGCAAACTGGGAGCCATTATTGAATCCCCAAATGATGTGGATATTCTACAAAAGGGCCTTACAGAAACAGATGATTGGTGCCCAAGCCATGGGCTCAAGCTCAATGCCAAGAAATGTACAGTTATCCACTTTGGGAAAAAACATGTACCCATGAATAACCACATAGGTGTTAGTACACTAAACACCAAAAGTGTGATAAGAGACTTAGGGACACAGCTGGACAGTAGTCTCACCTTTGATAACCACATCACCACAACAGTCAGAAAATCCTTCTATGTGACACACCTCATCACTAAGGGCTTTTCATCCAGAAAAAAGGAGGTCATTGTCCCACTGTACTCATTCCTTATTAGACCCATTATAGAATACAATGCCCCATTTGGTATGTACCTCTCAAGACACCTGCAACAAGTGGAAAAGCCACAGAAATACTTCATTAAAAGAATCACAGGCCTAAACAGAAGCCCTATGCTGACCGTCTAAAAAAACTCCAGCTATACTCTGTCACATATCGTCTACTCAGAGGTGATCTCTACTTAACATACAAGGCCATATCAAACCTAGAGCTGTTAGACATGCTACACTTAAAGAAATCCCAATCCCTCAGAGTCACACGCTCCAGGGATCTAAACCTTGTCATCAAAATGAACAAAACATGCTGGAAAGATAGGTTCTTGACCCAGAGACTCCCCAGACTCTGGAATAGACTGCCCATACATGTCAAGCAGAGCACCTCTTTGGCCTCTTCAAAAGGAACCTTGACGATTGGATGGGAGATAGGAAATTCACCCCAGGGATCACGTCAGTCACCCTGCTAGACAGGGGTCCAGGGAAGTAAATATTTTGGGAAGAAATAGCCAGAGAATTGTTATGGCTAGGCTTGTATAGACCCTAGGGCCAATAGCCTAGTACCAACCTATGAACCTATATTGCACTTACTTGGAATATATGTAAGTGTATATTGCACAAATAAATAACAATTGTCCTATTATGTGTCCATACTCCTGGGACTAGTGCCCAAATTCAGAAGTCTAATCACTGTAGGGTAGAAACTGTTACTGAATCTTGTAGTCCTGCAGCAGATGCTGCAATATCTCCTGCCCGATGCCAGATGCTTAAACAGTCTATGCACACGATGCATCTTGTTCTGTATTATTTTGGTGGCATTTCAGATGCTTCTTGCAGAATAAAGATGTTGTATCTATGGAAGACTGGAACCTGTTACCTTCTCTGCAACCCTCACCAATCTTTGTAGCATCTTCTTTTCTGTAACTGTGCAGCTTCAAAACCACACTGTGATGTGGCAGGTGAGGATGCTATTTACTGCATCTCTATAGAAAGTGGAGAGAATATGAGGAGGAAGCTTAGTTTTTTTTCAGCCTTCTTAAAAAGTGGAGGCGTTAGTGTGCTTTCTTGACCAGTTGGCTGGTGTTTCCCAACCACGAGAGATCCTCTGAAATGTGTACACCCATGAATTTCATACTCTTAACTCTCTCCATACTCTCACAATTGATCCTGAGCACTGGGTGGTTTGTTCTCCTTTTCTTGAAGTTGATGATAATCGATAAGCGAACTGACAAACAAAAATAGGTCTAATTTTGTGCTATCCATTCCAGAACTTGTCACTATCTAAAAGAAGGGCAGTTTTTTGCAGTTTAGAATGAGGTCTTTATCTGAAAAAGAAGTTACAAGTTAATTGATTATTTATTTTTAGCAGACTTTATAGCTAGAAAAGACAATGGATGGTCAGCCGAGCAGTGCAAATGCAAAGCATCCATTTGTGCCTGCAGTGACCCAAGATGAACATACTCTGGTTGCAAGTGAGACTGGTCAGGGGAAATAGGATGAAGCCACTAATAGCCAACTCTCATATCCTGGTGAGAACATCTGGGAAAACCCAGTGCCTGTGTGAGGCTTCACAGATCTTATTTCGCGTGGTGATGTTGGGGTATTAATGACATCTGGTATCATTGCTCTAGATACTCTCACAGGGACTCTTACCAGCCTTCCCAAGTATGATGGCTCCTAAGTTCAATCCCCTTCATAACCCTCACTGTTTGGGGCAACACAGATGAGCTACCCAGAGGTCAGCTTCCCAAACAGTTTGAAAGCCCATCTGGTGAAGGGTTATGTCTGTATGTGACCAGTAATGAGTAACTGATAGGTTCAGACATGGGAGGAATTAAATTAAAAGGGAATAGCGGTAAGTGATGCAGGGATTGGGAGAAGATAAAAAAAAAAGAAAAACAAAACAAAAAGACAATGGATGACCTGAGGATTTAAAGGAATGGTATGCTGGACTAAAAATTGAAAATGAGCAAACTGTACATATTCCTAATGTAAGTTCTATGAAAAAAAGTACTTTTCTGTGCATGACACCCTAAAATATGTCATTTTGTGGCGAACTAAGTCAGACATTGAATGACAGTATCAGAAGATATTATGATAATCTTATTTTTCAGAGCTCTGAGAAGTATATGCAATTATACAATGACCCCCCCATTAATATT
Source organism: Protopterus annectens (assembly GCF_019279795.1). Classification (NCBI taxonomy): domain Eukaryota; kingdom Metazoa; phylum Chordata; order Ceratodontiformes; family Protopteridae; genus Protopterus; species Protopterus annectens. Next base: position 996,730,078 of record NC_056728.1, read on the forward strand.
CCAAAACGTGCATGCTGATTGGTCAACGTCCACGTTGTAAATCAGAGTTATAGCAATGGAAAAAGGTCCGGTCGCCTGGACTTTTTCCATTAGTATAACTCTTTTTTTTTTTTTTTACAGCAACGGAGAATACAATATAGCGTTTATATAGAGATAGCTCTGATGTGCTGCATAAGTATACCCACGCGCAGTACATCAGAACTGCCGCAGAATACCAGACAGCTGCGGAAGGGCAGCAAGGAGGCATTATACAATGCCATTATTTAAGAAAAGTAATTATTTTTTTTCTTAAATAATGTCATTGTATAATAGCAATAACCCACTTCTGGTTGTGGGTAATGTTGGATTTACCCAGAGTTGTCTTTGTTTGGCCACTCGGGCTTTACCCTCGTGACCAAACCACACCAACTGTGGGTAAATCCAGCATTACCCACACCCAGGCATGGGTTATTGCTATATTATTACCAGTCTTAGCTAATTTTACTGTTCCTATCTTCTGTCTCTAGTCTGCTGTGTTATCAGTTCTAATCTACATGATTGATGCACGTTGTATTTCCTGTGTGTGTTGTTTGCCTTGGAGTTTGGGATCACTATTAAAACTTTTGAATTAGTTAAGGTATTGGACTTTTATGCCATGATATAATGCCCACTCCCGAATTAAATCCTCTGATAGGAAATTTTAAAACTACACTACTGATATAATAAAAATTATATTGTGCTCTCACTGCTTCAAAATTAAACATTATAGGCATTGAAATCAAATGCTGGGGCAGTTAATATTAAGTGTGGCAGTGTGGCATTGCTAAAACTATGGAGATAAATTTATCTCCAGTAGGAGATTTGTCTTTACAATGTAGAGAGTGCGTTTGGGGTTCGGGGTTTAACTCCGATCCTTTTTTAGGCTTTTGATGCCATGGAATGATCCTTAGCTTGTACATCAACACTTTTAATAAAATATCCCTCATTTTGACAGTTTAACTGATAATGTGCATCATATGTGCTGTGTCTGTGACAGAAAAAACACAAGCATGTAACTTTTAATAGGAGCTGTCTTTTGTTTATGTGGCATTTTAGTCTTTCTTCTCACTTTCATTGTTTCTCAGAATAGATGGACTATAGAGCATTTGGTCATGTAAGTGCCATTACCAAGTGCCATCTTTAGCAACTCCAAGTTCCAGTAAACACTTCCGCTAAAACTGATAAAACTGATAAATTGATCTGAATTTCAGTTGGGGAACACAAATCCATACAGGAAACAAGCACTAATGTTTAAAAAATCAACAAGCTAAAAAACTTGCATCAATAGTATAAAAATTTAAAAAAAAAATACAAACTTTGGATCTGATATCCAGAGAGCAGTAATAGTATACAACCATGTCACTATAAAGCTAGGCATTAAGTAAAAAAGGCATAGAAAGTTCAGAGGAAAAAGTATAGAAAGTAATATTGTTTGCAGATTAGATAAAATCTTAAAAGAAGTGTTAACAATGAATAAAATATGTAGATCTAACACATCAATAAACGTTAGTAAAGAATCTGTGCAGACACACCCCTCTTGCAGAGACACCATTAGTTTTAGTCAGACTGGACATGTGATTGAATATAAATGAATTCCTGAATTAAGGGAATGTGTTCATAACTTAGTGCTTGGTTAATTGCCCTTGTGAGCCATTTTAAGCCTAGTCAATTAGCCCATTTTAGAAACAACTCCTGCACCTACTGTCTGTAAGGTAAGAGTACCCACTACAGGAGAGGGGCTGGATGATTGCATATGTCGCAGGTACATATGTTCATGTCAGGAGTCTTGAAGTTCTTTCATGAGTGCCTTTCGAATGGCTCAGTTTATCTTCTAGTAGTGCTTATGCCAACCTCCAAACTTTTGGTATATCTGAAATGGTTGTTCACACATATAACAGTATCTTACACATCTACTAGTCCTACAATTATCTAGTAGGGTGGTCATGTATTTGAGCGATTCTTTGTCTCATTATAAACCTTTTGCTTTTAGATATAAATGTACATCTTGTTATAGATCGAAGTTCTATTACTAAGAGTCTCAAATTCTTATAGTAACAACATATACATCTCTAGCACTTTATATTTCCCACTTATGAGTGTTTTAATATGCATCTATAAAATCTTTAAAATGATTATGAGATAATATAAATTCCAATAGGTGCTATGTTTAGATTAATATATCATTTAGATAAATGACAAGCTATGCATCATATATTAACGAACACTACTCACTATATGATATAGGGACACTTACTCGATTATTATACATACGATATTATGCCCTGAACAAACACACATATTTTAATTCATTATATCAAGTGTTATTGTTCTGAAAGCTTTTTAAATGTGTATTATATTATTTATAGTCTATTTACATTTATTGTTTTTTACATAGTATTTCTTGAATAGGTTTTAAAAAGATCACAAATAACCAGGTTATTTACTGGTGGTAGCACTTTATTATAATTGATTAATTGCTACAAAGAGAAGAATGTTCCCGCCTAATTAGGTATTTAAACGTATTTCTGTGTTTGTTAAAATTATCTGAAGAAGCGTAGCTTGTACTACGCGAAAGCGCTTATCATACTCTTACTTTTAATAAACTGTCTTTGGATTTTATACTGCTTTTGCTGCTTGAGTTTTTACGGAATCAGAAGGAGATATACATCGTGGTTAGTGCTCTCACTGTTCTTCATTCATTAGTCTATAACTCTCTGCCTTCCAAGACTCTCTCCTCTTTTCATGCTGGTATATATATATATATATATATATATATGTACTCAGACTACTGTTTAATGCTTTAGTCTATAACTCTTTGCCTTACAAGACTCTTTTCATGCTGGTATACTTGTATTGTCCTCCTTCCAAAAACCATTTCATTCCCTCATTTGATCCTATTCTTCAGGCCAGCTACTTTATCCTTAATCTTTCCTGTACTATTGCAACCTCTGCTTGTGCATTCTGACATGAATGCTTACCATTATTGTAGAGACATTAGCAGTAAGTACACCTATACACAAGAATGCAGAAGTATAAGATGAAGTCCACTGTGCTGCGAGGTCACAGCCCTGTGACCAGCTCCATAAACAGCACAGTGCTACAGTACAACAGCTGCCACTAACATAACATTACATACAACATACAGATAAACAGACACAACAGTCAACCTGGACTATCTTGAGACCTGTCAGATTAAATATAAGCATTAAATAGGAATGGGACATGTTAGACACTGCAAAAATATATATCAAATGCAGCACTTGTACCCAGAGGACATGATGCTTATTATAAAATTCAAAGTGTCCTTGCCTAAACTCTGCTTCCAATGTCTGGAGTTCTGCACATCAAGGCTGACATTCGTCTTCATGCCAGTGCCTACACAGATGCCAGAGCTTTTTTTAGCTCCAGGTTATACCTGGCCTCCACCATCCTGAAAGGATCTGCATTGGGTTCCACCAGCTGCTTTTATAAACTGGCTGTATAGGAGATAAAGAGCTGTAGCTGTTTCACCTAGCAACAAGTGCCACTTCTCGATTTGCTGATATGACAATCTGGTGCCCTTCTACTCCTAACAGTAGAGCAAAAAAAGGTCCATCATTCTCCAATCTGGAACTTCTCATTTTTCTTCCAGGGTGGAGCACCAGGTCCTAGTTCCTGCATCATGAAAAACAAAAAAAATGTATTTTTAGAAAACAGTAGCAAACTGCTTGCTACCTTTGCAGGGTGCAGCTTACACCAACTTACTACCACAAACAAAGCATTGAAGCAAACACTTCACTCCTGACTGTAGAAATGCCAGTACAGAAATTAATGCCAGTAATGCAATGCACCCTCAGCACCTTGTGCCCAGGGTGTCTGCCCCCTTTGCACAACCTAACTGTGCTTCTGATGAGATAGAGCATAGTTTTGTTCACCTCTGCACAGCAGGAGGGAGCTTTCCAAAGGCCACTAGCATTGTCAGCCAAACCAATATGGCAACATGAGTCACATGATCCACAAGGGACTCTCAATCATGTGCAGCATACCCTAGTGTCTTGTAAGTGTGTAACACACATGCCACACAGCGTGCATGGATAGGGGACATATGCTGCATGCCTCATTTCCCTGGTATGCTTTTGCAAAAACTACAATTCATAAGCAAGTGCTCATTAATGTACATAAAGTGTACACTAGTACTTATTAATGGCTTTTAGTGGTGATCTGCCATTTTGAATGCCAAAACAAATATCAAAGGAAAACTAGCAGCAGACTTTTTGTCTGCAGCTTCAATCACTTTCTTCCAGTATAGAAGCATTGGTTTTATAGGAGACAGTCCACAAATTACACAAAGTGTTCAGCATTAATATGGAATGAAATGAATTAGTAATCTACACATTTGTCCATGAGTCCTTGTTTAATGCCCCATGCAACTGCATGGTCATTGAGTTAAACCTCATGTGTAATCCTATTCATGCTACAGCTGTACCCTATTGCATTCATGAATCTGTTCCAGTGCAATCTTAGCAATGAATGGCAGCCCTCTGACCTAGGAAGGCCACTCCCTCCTGCATTAGGTAGCTCAAGACTGTGTTACAACAGTGTGGTATCCTATGCACATGTAGGCAGCCATTAAGATGATAGAGGGATGGTATCTATACAAGCCCTGAATGTGCTGCCTGACAGAAATACAAATCATACAAATACAGAGTGGACCCCCTACAACACACATACTGAGCCCCTGCCCAAGGTATGACTGCAGGTAATAACCATGCTCATTACCTCCTGTCATCACATCCCAAACCATGCACATGTGCACCAACACTCCATCAGGAATAACCACACATAATACATCACACACTGGATCCTTGTGTGATACATACATCAAGCATATCCCTGCACAGGCCATCTGGAACTCTGTTTACCATAATACACCCTAGGAAACCAGTGCAGAAGAATGGGAGTGCCCCACCCCCACAATATACCAATGCTAGAGGAAACCATTCATATCCTATTGTGCCAGCCTGCTGTCACTATGACATAGTTACCTCTGTGCAGATGCATGTGCCCTTCCAACCTATGTTTTCCTATTTTCTAGGTGTAAACATGTCCTCCAAAGATAATGGATGGCTAACATTGCATAAGATCAGCCCTCCAGAGACAGATATATTGATGCAGACACTCTGGACACATGGACAATGCTGTTCTAGCCTCTGTGTGACATTATGTGGGAAAAAGTAGTGCACAATGTCAGTGTAGTGATTGAGAGGACCTGCACCATGCATCAGTGTCGCGTTTATATCACGTTATCGAAAGATGAAAATAGCAAACGCTATTTCATCGGCCCCAAAACATCTAAACATGAAAATATCGAACATTCAGAACAGCAAATGTTTTCCCATGGAAAAAATTCACTGCTCTGAAACACATACACACAACACAAGCACATCAAGCAAACAGCAACCACACACATACACTTAAATTCCTACATCTAACACTACACTAAACTAAACATACACTACTATCTACCCACTTATCTTAATCCAAACCCTAACCCTAAGGTCCGTCACTATCGCACACTCACCTAACCCGCGCCCTAACCCTAACTCACTTAAATCGCCCCTAACCCTAAAGTCTGTCACTATCGCACACACACCTAACCCACGCCCTAACCCTAACTCACTTAACCCGCCTCTAACCCTAACGTACAAACAATCGCACACTTACCTGAACCCAACCCATAACCTTCCACCACAACGTTAAGAATAGCAAAGTCACAAAAACGGCCAACCAAATTCTTTCCTGAGGAAAGAATTTGCTGTTCTGCAGCTTCACTATTCTTACCATTCGCTGAATAGTGTTCGATATCAGAACATTCGAAGTTTTAATACTTCGATGTTCTGATATAGACCCTCAGTGTCAGAAGCATGTAAATAACATGATATGATGGGCTTCACAGAAGGCATGCAACATAGCAGTGGAAATGATGGTGACAAGGGATGCACATGCAGAGGCCAGGCCAGAACAAGAGGCTAAGGTCAGTCCCATGCCAGAGTCTCATGATGAAGCCAACATGCACAGTGGGTCACAGTCATAGGATACATTGGCAATGCCCATTTCACTCTTGCATAGACCTACAACATCTAACTGGGATGAAACTATAGCCTCCCCCACACCCACCCTGTGAACTGCATAGCATGAAGTACTGCCTACTCCGTTTGAGGGTGGCCTCCACTTAAGTGCTGTCACAACCACCAGTAGTTGTGAGGCAATAGGGCAAGATAACTCGATTGAATCTGACATGCAAATACCTGCTGCAAGCAGCCTAGTGGTGAGTCATGGCATCATCCAGTGTCTGGACTGCAGGTGTCCATCAGCCTCAGCCAAAAGGTGTGCAGGGCTATAATTTGGGCGCAATCTGTCATTATTCACATGGTCATGGAAATGGTTGGCAACAAGCATAGTCTACAGGAGACACTGGAGTCCAAGGATGATGCTGTGATTAGCCTTGTCTGATCCATGTTGGGACACATTGCTTCTATGGCCCTCTCTATACAGATGTTAGCTAGCAACACCATTGGTGCCTGCTGCTCAGTGTTTTCCATGGCCACAGGTACATGTGTAGCTGTAGTGGATGCAGGATAATCATCATGAGTTACACAGTCTAAACAGCCTATGGTTGTTGTTCCACAATATTATTACTAATGCTGGGGTCATGCACACTGCAGGATTGCTCAGGAAGGGCCAGTTTGTGTGCAGTCTCCATGCAGGCCCTGTTCCACCAGTTCTGCCATATCCATGCCCCTGGACATCTCGGTCTGTACTGCCTTTACAGAGCTGAAGTCATGTTGCATAGTCCTTTACTGTCTCACCCACATGTCATCATTGCATTCCCCCTGTACAGTAATCTAGTGGTAACTTCACCCACACAATGGAGAACATCATATCTGACACAGATACCACCACTATGACTCCTGTTTCTGCATCCATTCGTCTATATAGATTTCTACCCCTGGTACTTTAAACTGCCATGTGTTCATGTATCCATGTACCTGTAGATACCTGTATAAATGATGATGAAGTCTGTAAATCTCACTATCTCCCTTTCTTTATGGTGCATGCAGAAAGGTCTAATTTATAGTGTTAACTGACTGTATAAACCAACAATGTCATTAGATAATATTTCATGCATCATTTTGTTCTGTGTGAGACTGCGTTGCCACTGTGAACATACCAGGATCAATAGATGAAGACTAGATGTTATCACTTTACCTCTGTTGCAGTCTGCAGTATGAATGAGTGTGGTTCAGCTGCTGCAGCTCATTGCCAGGTGTAATTTGTCTTACACTGGTGAATGTGGTTGGGTCACAAGAGGTTCTGATGTTACATTCTTAGAGGGTCTCAGGGGTGCTGGCTAGTCATCTGATGTCATTGTATCATATTATGCAGTAAGCAGCATACTACGAATATATGGCAGACTAAATAGGAATATAGTTCACTACACCCACCTGTCTAGGCAGCAGATTCAAGGTTTCATCAGGCCAAACACACACTCTGCCATATACCTGGTTTGCACATTTGCTGAGTTATAGTGTTGCTTGGCCATGGCATGAGGGTTCTTTATGGCACAATCTATCAGGCTACAAGAGGTAACACTTTATTGATAGTGGGAGACAGACAATGAGAAGGTGAGTGTTGAGTGCATATTATAATCTGATTTTACCTACTAGGTAGCCCTTTGGGATTTCTCCATTCAGGAAGCAGTAATAATAATGACTTGATTGCCATTTGTGGAAATCCTGACCATTGTCAGAGTGCTGAGTAGGCACCTGTGTTATTAGCCCCTGTACATTGCAATCCACCTGGCAGTTGATAAAATAACAGCCCTTCTAATAAATGTAACACTGTCCATGGACACTGGATGGAGCCTTTGTTGCCACATGAATACAATCTATGGCTCCAAGCAGTTCAGGAAGGTGAACAATATTACAGAAGTCACACACAGCAGTGACAGTCTCTCTTTTCATTTTGAAAAATCAGATGTGCTCCTCCATGTATGGCAACAATATACCAAGGAACATCTTGAGTATTCTACAGATTGACACATGTGATACACACAGAGTATTGCCTATTTGTCTTTGAATGGGCACTGTTGCTAATATAGTAAACAAGTACCTTGGTATCTACAGGTATAGAAAATTCATGCATTCCTCCATTTCTAGTCTGTGGGCCATACATTTCAACCAATGCCATATAATCTTTCTGTCTCCACACAGTCAGTCAGTCCTGATCCTATTAGTCTGAGAACTGGTGGGCCAGAATCATCTGCCAGTACTGTTTTCTATTACATCTTCAGCTGCTTCACCCACCTCAAAGTTCATAGACTGAGATAATGAGAGGTTCCTAAATGAAAGTCACTGCTGATGCTAACATGTCTACTTGCAATGTCACATTTGGTGAGTTTGTTTCTCACATAATTATTCTGTATGCCACACGCAATTCTAGCTCTTATCAGTCAATAATACAGATTTCTAAAACTCTTCAGTTTTATAACTTGCTTGAGTCACATAAGTATTGATGTGTCATACAGCCCTTGATTTCTTGTAAAACTAATATATTACATACAGTAAATTTATTTAAGATCACAATACATTTAAACTTTTGTTGAGCCAAAGATAAACCATTTCCCATCCACAGACAGCCTAAATTGATCATAAATATTCATAGATACTTTATCTGTCATATGTAAAAAAGTAAACACTTCCACCTCTTCTTTTTTGGTAAATAACTCAAAAGCAATATTAAATGATTCCAAGATCATCAAATTACCCTGAGATTCAATTTTACCATATATTTGTGATCATTTTATCATGTTTGCATTTATTTTAAAATACTGCTGTGAACTAAGCATACAAACAATATAGATGTTTTATTAATGTTATTTCCTCACTTCTGAAATCATGTGGTGTATACTTAACAGGAATCACACTTTGAATTCTAAAAGAAAAGCTGCACTAAGTCAGTTCTTACCTGAAGAGACATTTTAATTCAAAGTGTGCTTTTGAACAACTACATTTTATAACATCCTGTCTAAAACATACACCTGGCCCATATCATCCACACCCAAGTATATTGTATACTGAACAACCACAGAACAGAGTTACAGGTTCAAGCTTTCTAGTCCCTCCCCATCTCATTCTAAGATCAGTGGCTTACAGTGCTAATGTGAAAGGAGAAGGGAAAATGTTAAGTGAATATTCTATTTGGAAGTACATTTCATTTCAAAATGAATTTCTGACAGTTTTAGTCTGTGCCTGATGATATATTTTCTGCTAACATGAAAGTGTCGGCAGGGCTAGTGTAGAACATTCTATTATGGAATTTTCAACTAGTGCCTAATATGGAAAGGTACAGACAAAGAGGCAAGAGATCTTTAGTTAGCAAAAATAATGCAAAGGTGTTTATTTCTAATAGGTCAGTAGCTATAGAATAATAGTTGTTATACTGTTGCATTTTGTCAAAACTACTATAATAGAATCAAGCTTTTTATGGTTCAGAGAGACAAATCGATTGCCTGGTCTCACACATGGAGTGTTCTCTGTGATAAACAAGATTATTCTTAATCTCTGCTAAACTGTGTTCTCTGAAGTTATTTTGTTGCCTTAACAGTCTGGTGCTGTTATGTCTCAGATCTTTTGAGCTGTTGTGTATTGCAACAGCAGAAAATTGCCACAAGGACCATTTGTGATGGGTTTTCTGTCTAGCACATTTCTGTTTTATCAATATATGTTGTTGTTGTTGTTGTGTCTTTCGGCTTATCCCAGTTAGAGGTCGCCACAGTGGAACTCTGGTCCACTAATGTTTGGTAGTGGATTTTTATGTGCTGAGTTACCAGCCCTGATGCACAACCTTCAACGAAGGCACACCCATTCACGCATGCCTCCACACAGAAGACGCTCTAACTGAGAATCGAACGGAACGTCTTGCTGTGAGGTGACAAAGCTACCGCAGCACCACTACCGCGGGATCTTTTTTATCAATATATAATTTTTATTTTTCACATCTTCAGCAGAGTTTGCGACATCTGCAGGTAAGTTTAACTAACAATCTCTATATTAGATACAATCATATGTATGTGAGTAGGTTAAATTGTATGACAGTGGGAAAACTGGATGATGGTGATAGATAATTATTTAAATAACAAATTTCTTTTTGATTGAATGAGAGTGAGTTTTAATCATAAGGACAGGAGCATCCTTGTCATAAGGACAGAGTATTCTTATTATATATAAGAGCAGGTTTTAATCACAAAGGATAATAATTAAGGAACAGAGAGGACACCTTACTAGGATGAGAGTGGGTTTTATAATCATAGTCAAATATCTATCCACTTTGGTAAGTGAGTGGGTATTACAATGGGCAGCAGTGTAGGTATATTAAAAGAGCCACAGTTTGGAACTCCATCTAGAAATATGTTTAATAAATATGGTCACAACTGCTGTAATTATTTGATGAAATGGTCAGAGCTCATTAAAAATGACAGTGCACTGTAGTTCCCACAGATATGAATTTTTCATAAGAAAATTCTAGAAAATGTGAACAAGAAATTGAAACAAAAAGGAAATTAAAGTACTGGTGTCTTGTTGGTCAGCTTTAAATGACAGACAAGAAAAATCTAAAAAATAAAAAAAGATCTGTATTTAGGGGTTTAAAAAACAATTCAGCTAGACAGGCAGCTAATAGAATACTAAATGTGTTACATAAGTACACAGAAGAAATACCCTGTTCCTCGAGGACTATATTATAATAATTATAAAAATTAATAATTAATCAAAGAGAATCTTCTGATGATGACTGGCATCTGATTCATTCTGCCCCCCCCCCCCCCATTATCAATCAGTTCTTGTGAAGCTGACAGCCCTCTTTCTCACAGGGGACAGGTGGAGGTTCTACTTATTGAACCACCAACAACTACTTCCCCAGATTCATCCCAGGTTACTTCTAGTACTTCAGGGCATCCCCATGAGTCAGCTGATAATACAAGATTTACACAAAAAAACAGCAACAGGTTGTGAGACCCTCAGACCAAATGTTAGAACAGCCAACAAAAGAAAGCAATTATGTCAAAAATAAACACACAGAACAAATATAAATCATATAAGCAAATTAAATTGTTTCTGTAATAAAAGTGCTCCACCAAAATCAAAGACACTGAAAAGAATTAAACTACTAGTTACACAATTTCTCATAATTATTGATGGAGAAGAATATCAGTAGAATCCCCCTTTTAAATAAAGCATGAAGGAAGTATCAGAGTCTGATTCTTTCACTAAAACAGAAATCCCCAGTACACAAATGCACCCACTGAGAGAGATGCCTAATCCTGCAGCCACTTGAGATGAAGACACAAATATAACCATTAGGGTAAAACCCACATGTACTGTAGTAGACTTTCAAACCATTGTAGATTCTCTCCCTCCAGTCCAAACACATTCATCCAAATATGCCAAAATATTAGAGGGACATTTACAGTTACAGAACCCATACTACTGAAGATTTAAGATAAATTTTAAAAGCCCTAACACCCCCTGACATTGTTAAAAAATGAGAAAAGTCTACAATAGATGATAACTTTCCAGAACACACAGGCAATAGATTTCTTGTTGCAAGTGATAACCTATTAAACATTATCACTGCAGCATGCCCCAAACACCTAACTGTGCAAGAATTTAAAGAATTGTACAGAACACAAATGAATGCATTGATGTATATTTACACCACATAATAGATGCATTTGAAGCTTTTTCTGGACCTCCAAACCCTATACAAGAAGTGACAGCCACTGGGCTGCCAGCAGCCTTTGTAGTAGGTCTTTTACGACTAAAACAGGAACAAACTAAAAAGGATTGCTTGGACTAGGCCAGGTTTAGGCATTCATGAAATTATTAACCAAGCACAATATGTGCAGACAATATAGTTAGGGAAGAAAAGGAATAACAAAAGAAGACTTTCAGCTTCAACAATCTGATACTGATTCATGGAGTCAAGAAAGGGGGAGAAGGAGTCACAGAGAAAGACATAGATTTAGATTCTTACAACCACAAGCCTCAGAAAATAACATCAAAATGTTTACTCTTCTACATCACCACAAGCCTCACAGGGTGAACCATGCCCTAGTAATTGCTTTACCTATGGACAAGCTGGACATTGGCATAATGAATGCCCATCCTCTATACAGACAAATATACCAAATGCCCAAACACCACAACAGGAAGAAGAACACCCTCCAGTTTGAAATACTCCTTGGCAGCCACCAAAATGGCAACAAGACCATTATGATAGCCATTAACAGGAGCCAAAGCTATTTCCCTTGGTACCAGTTAACCAGAAAGGTCATTTTGTTTATATTATACCCTGTAACTCTTCCTTTTCTTGTTAACACACAAACACCTAGGTCCATGATTATTTCAGCAAATGCAGACAGTTTCCCAGTTTCTATTAAAACAGTTCAGGGGGTGGGAGCATCTTCTTGCTAACCCAGAAACTAAACCTATTATCCAAACTGATAAGCTAAAAGACCTGTATGCCTATATTGTAGGAAATACTCCCCCATTAAATCTTTTAGGTAGAGATATATTATGCAAACAGCCATGTACCATTTACTGTACTCCAGATGGAGCTTTCCTTGAAATTCCAAATGAACCATCTCCTCTGTGGCTGTATGCAACTGGTATTTGTACATGTTATGCTGTTCTAAAAGCAGACCAAGCCCTAGATGTCATTGAGTTGAAAGGACTGGGAACAGGCCCTCCACAACTTTGGACTACTAATGAAAATGAAGTAGGGCTCATAAAACGCACAGAACCTGTAAAAATAATTTTAAAACCTTGTGGGCACCTACCTATGGTAACCAAAACCTAAAAACACCCAGAAAGTAAAACAACTGTAAAACCAAAAATATCCAGGCTGTAATCCAGAAAAAAGGGTTGTCTATCTGTAGTACAAGTTTATTAAGTGCTTTCAGCTATGCACAGAGTAGCCTTCATCAGAATACATTACAAACACCATACTGCTTCATTAAATAGAACTCATTGACCAATCACAAAGATAAAACAATTAATTAAAGAATCATCCCTCCTACATTGCCCATTAACTCTTAAAAACATATAGTAGATTTGTATTCCATACAGAAACAACAGTCAATTCATCACTAGAAAACATGCTCTATAGAAAAACCTTTCAAAATTCATCAGTAACTATAAAAAATATTTATTTCTTATTTTTTCTTTCCTGCAAAACTGGGACCATGGAAATATTTTCATTTAACCCTGGGGGAAACATTGCTGCTGTTCTTATTCGCCATTGTGTTTCTTTTTTCTTTAAATTATTTTTCCAGTCTCCCCCTCTTGGATTTAATTTAATCCCCAAAATACATATAAATATAGTGAAACCACCGTTTAGACCCATCATGGCAGCAAACAATTCTAAAACTCACCCATTAGCAGTACTGGTAAATTATTAGGTCAAACATGTTATCAATGACTGTGAACACTTGGTTAAAGATTCATGGGAATTTCTGGGTAATATAAAAAGGAGATGTGGCCAGAGAACTTGATTTTCCTCACAATCGATGTGAAAGATTTATTTACTGTGATACCTATGATGCAAGGCTTGGAATTTTTTGAAGAAGCTTTATTTAGCTTTTCCAAGTTAGAGCACAGTAAGATTATCTTTATTTGTGAAATCATGAGTTTGATTCTAGACAATAACATTATTTTCTTTGAGGGGGAACATTATCAGCAGATTAGAGGTGTAACAATGGGTGCAGCTTGTGCCCCTGTCTATGCAAATATAGTACTCCTTGGATGGGAAACTTGCCACATCTTCAACAGCCCCTTTTGGGACAAAATACAACTATATTCCAGGTTTTTGGATGACATATTTGTCCTATGGAAGGGTACTGAAGAAGAGATGTCTGACTTCATACAATATATAGGTGAAACAACTGACTTCTAAGAATTTACCTATAATTATGGTTTTACCGGTATTAACTATTTGGATGTACAAATTATTAATGACATGGGTGGAGTCCGTTCCCGTATATATAGAAAACCTACATTTTGCAACACATATGTACATTATGGGAGCAATCACCCTACTGCTCAAAAAAAGAAGTATAGTGAAGGGACAGGCAGTGAGGGTTGCTAGAATGACATCCCATTATGATGATTTACAAGGTGAATTAAGTAAATTACAGTGCATGTTTGAAGAGAGAGGGTACCCCAAACAGAAGATTGAGGAAATCATTTCAGAAGTACAATACAAGTGGGGCATTGACTATCTCCCCTTGTTAGGGGTAAGATTACAAAATAACAATGTGGGAAAGATTAAGGAAAATGATAAATACAAAAGGGCCTGTGTACTTGAATATAATTCCACCAACAAGGATGTTAGGGGTATTATTAACAAAAACTGGACAATTTTTAAAACTAATCAAGAAATATATAAAAAGTTGGGAGGGGGTCCTAGATTTGTTAATAAGACAAGGCACAATATTAAGGGCCTTCTTGAATGCAAGATAGAACCCAGAAAGGTGAACAGCAAGGGCACCAGACCATGTGGAATGTGTAGATAATGTTGCCATATACACAAAGAACAATTTGTAGTTCTACTCATTAGGCTAAAAAGTAAAATAGTGTTTGTAAATGGGAATTGTTTGACTAAAAGTGTTGTATACATAGCTCTGTGCAACTCATGCACAGCATTCTATTTAGGAAAAACAGAACGGTCACTTAAAAGTAGGATGTATGAGCATGTTAATGACATCAAAAATAAAAAAAACAACTAGTGCACTATATAAACATTCTTCAATATGTGCATCTTTTACAAAATTTTCATTTGGAATTGTGGAGCAGGTTAAATTAAATCCAAGAGGAGGAAACTGGAAAAATACTTTAAAGAAAAAAGAAACACAATGGCAAATAAGAACAGCAGCAATGTTTCCCCCAGGGTTAAATGAAAATATTTCCATGGTCCCAGTTTTGCAGGAAAGAAAAAATAAGAAATAAATATTATTTTTTATAGTTACTGATGAATTTTGAAAGTTTTTTCTACAGAGCATGTTTTCTAGTGATGAATTGACTGTTGTTTCTGTATGGAATACAAATCTACTATATGTTTTTCAGAGTTAATGGGCAATGTAGGGGGGGATGATTCTTTAATTGTTTTATCTTTGTGATTGGTCAATGAGTTCTATTTAATGAAGCAGTATGGTGTTTGTAATGTATTCTGATGAAGGCTACTCTGTGCATAGCTGAAAGCACTTAATAAACTTGTACTACAGATAGACAACCCTTTTTTCTGGATGACAACCTACCTATGGTAGTTTAAAATCCTTTGTTGACTGAGGCAGAAAAAAAACTTGAACCTGTTATTTCTGCACTAATCCAGCAAGGAATAATTGTCCTGACTCAAAGCCCAAGTAATATATCAATCTTACCTGTCAAGAAATCAAGGAAATATACTAAGAGATGTATATAAGCCTTGTGAGCAGTTAACATAGTAGTAGTACTAACCTTTCCTGTAGTTCCTCACCCTGATACAGTATTAAGTTCTGTCCCACCAACTGCAACCACCTTTTCAGTGATATATATTTTCTGTTTTTGTTATTCCAATACACCCAGATAGAAAGTATCTATTTGCATTTGCCTGCAAAGGACAACAGTATACATGAATAATATTGCTACAGAAATATGTAAAATCACCTACTCTTTTCTCTATGGAAATGAAAATGCAGATAGATAAAATTGAATTTCCATACAGATCTACTCTATACAGTATGTGGACAATTTACTTCTAGCTTCATATTCTCCTCACTGCTGCAGACAGGCTACTATTTTTCTTTTATTATCAGAACTGGGATTTAAGATTAATAAAGACATTTTTCAGTTATAGACATATTGGTTCAATACTTAGCTTGCCTTATTTCAAAAGGTTCTTACAACATTAAAACAGCATGTGGGCTTTTCTGGGACTAACACGTTACAGTAATGTATGTAACGGATCACTAACCATGCAGAAGTAGTATAGCCATCATTAATTTAATAACCAGCTCTTAATTATGTCTTTGTAGTTAACTATATTCTTCTTCCTAAGTCTGATCTAAAAAGATGTTCCATTAACAACCCCCAATTTACTCCTTTTTGTCAATGGATCCTGTATTCAAAGATAAGATGGTACTTTAGTAGCATTATTTTCTGTGCGTGTCCAGGAGAATGTTTTACTGATGGGACAACTGAATGGAATTGAGTCTACTGAAATAGCTGAACTTGTAGCTATCACTGAAGCTTGCAAATTAGCAAAGGACAAAACACTGATATTATTTACAGATTTACATTATGCATGCAGGGTAGTTCATGATTTTGGGACCCCTTGGAGAGAACAGAGGTATTTAACATCAGAAGCGGCAGTCATTAAAAATGCTGTTTTTGTTTATGGACTCTTAAATGCATTTCTGTTACCAATGGAAATTGTGGTTATGAAGTGTGCCTCACATAAAACTGATGACTCATATTTCAAGGGGCAAGAATTTTGCAGACGTGGTGGCCAGGCAAGTTGCACTGTCCTATCCTGTTCAGGATTCATTTGTTCAGCAACTTCATCAAACTAACACACCTGTTTCTATACAAAAATTGTTCTCTTTCCAAGAGCAAGCTGATGACTTTGAAAGGGTGAGGTGCATCTGTGATGGCTATAGCCATTCAACTGATTTACTTTGGCATCACTCGGATAGGCAGCTGGTAATCCCACACAATTTTCTAACTTAATTGTTTAGAGCTTACTGTTTGCCTTTTCATTTGGGGAAAAATGTATTAATTAGACAAATTTTGAATGACTGGTATGTCCCTCAAATTTCTGAAGTTACTCAGCATTTTATAAACAGCTGTACTATTTGTTTAGAGTGTAATGTATCAAAGATTGTACCAGTACCCACACAGTCTTTAAAAAGCCATGGAGACCATTTTGTTGAGTCCAGTGGGTCTTTATTGAGCCACAGTCACAAAAATTAAAATACGGTCTTGTAATTGTCAATTTTTGGGAGGGGGGAAGCATACCCTTGTACAATGAATAATACTGTCAAAGTAATTAAAGACTTGCTTTTTGTGCTGATACCTAGATTTGGTGTGCCTTGCTGTATACACTCTGACTAGGGACCACATTTCACAAATCAAGTAATACAACAAATACGTTAAACATGAAAATGTAATACCATTCCCTACACAGACCAGAAGCATTAGAGATTGTAGAGCAAGCAAATCAAATGATCAAAATGAGATCAGCAAAATTGTGTGAGGAAACTGGCCCTAAGTGGCCTGAAACTTTGCCTTAGTTCTTTAGTGTACAGGGTGCATTGAGTGCTACTAGAACGTTATCCAATTATGAAATTCTTATGGAAAAACAAATGAGAATGCCTGTCTCACTACCCCAAAATCTAGAGTTATAAAATGTAAATGAATCTGTTTTTCTGTATTACAAGTCTCTCTGTTAGGTCTTGCAGCAGCACCATAACACTGTCTTGCAAGCCCAACAGCAGCCAACAGTGATTGACCAACATGATCTGCAACCAAATGGTACCATATTTATCTGACGTTTCTCAAAATGACGTGCTATGTGTCCATGATGGAAAGAACACTACTTTGTTTTGCTTACCACCACCCCCACCACTGTCACAGATGTGAAGAACTTCTCACCTGGATCCATGCATCTCATGTCAAGAAAGCCCTACCTCATGTCGAGTATAGACAATATGCCATTGATATCATTCCTCTTGACATTATCAAGTCAATTGCAAATTGCACCAGATGAAAAACCGGGTAAACCATTAAGGATGCCATTGTGGTCATATCTAGAAGTTAAATCCATTGATTCAATAAGGTCATCTCTGTCAGAAGTAAAACTTGGTGACTCTTATTCTTTTTCATCAACATCAGCAATGTTTTCACAACTGGATTTGAGAGTAAATTATTTAAATACATCTTAATTTGTGGTCAGTGAACCAGACACTGCATCAAATAACCAAATATTGCTTGTGGAATTGCAAACAACAGAAACTTTGAAATGGAACATTTGGAAATCAATTTTATATGAACTACAAAAGAAAAAATCACTATCTGTGTTTGCAATTTCTTGAGAACCCCCCTTCAGCCACATTTGAACTTATTATTGGGACAGTAATTGTAATTCCTATTAGTGCTCTACTGCAAAGAAGTATGTAAGAGTGGTACATGATATGTACAAGGGTAGTGTGACATTGGTGAGGACTGCGGTGGGAGTGACAGATACGTTTAAGGTGGAGGTGGGTTTACATCAAGGATCAGCTCTGAGCCCTTTCTTATTTGCAGTGGTGATGGACAGGTTGACAGATGAGATTAGACAGGAGGCCCCGTGGACTATGATGTTTGCAGATGATATTGTGATGTGTAGTGAGAGTAGGGACCAGGTTGAGGAGACCCTGGAGAGGTGGAGATATGCTTTAGAGAGGAGAGGAAGGAAGGTCAGCAGGGCTAAAACAGAATATATGTGTGTAAATGAGAGGGAGGGTAGAGGAATGGTGAGGATGCAGGGAGTAGAGTTGTTAAAGGTGGATGAGTTTAAGTACTTGGGATCAACAGTTCAGAGTAATGGTGAGTGTGGAAGAGAGGTGAAGAAGAGAGTAAAGGCAGGGTGGAATGGGTGGAGAAGAGTGTCAGGAGTGATTTGTGACAGACGGGTAACAATAAGAGTGAAAGGAAAGGTCTACAAGAGGGTAGTGAGACCAGCTATGTTATATGAGTTGGAGACTGTAGCACTGTCGAAAAGGCAGGAGTCAGAGTTGGATGTGGCAGAGTTAAAGATGTTAAGATTTGCACTGGGTGTGACTAGGATGGACAGGATTAGGAATCAGTATATTAGAGGGTCAGCTCAGGTTGGACAGTTTGGAGACAAAGCAAGAGAGGCGAGATTGCATTGGTTTGGACATGTGCTGAAGAGGGATGCTGGGTATATTGGTAAAAGGATGCTAAGGATGAAGCTGCCAGGTAAGAGGAAAAGAGGAAGGCCTAAGATGAGGTTTATGGATGTGGTGAGAGAGGACATGCAGGCGGTTGGTGTGAAAGAGCATGATGCAGAGGACAGGAAGAAACGGAAACAGATGATCCACTGTAGCGACCCCTAACGGGAACAGCCGAAAAAAGATGATGATGATGATGTTCTACTGTGCTTCTTCCTCTTGTCTGCAACTGTAAGTATGTCATCTGGAGCCATCGGGACTATAAGTACTGAGCATTTTTCTGACTATTTACTTATCAGAGATAAGTATGTTATGAAAAACAGAGACAGATATTTGGTTATAAACAAATCAAGAACCCCATACTGAGATTCTAAATTCAACACTTTTTCTGCTGCCTTATATGTCTATGCTCAGACCCTGAATATTAGTGTCTCTTGGGTATGCGCACATATTCGTACTAAGCATATGGGGGTGTTCTATTAATTTCAATACTGGTGTCTGAGACAGAAGTTGTGTCAGCATTTCTTACTATCTTTTTGACTAAGAATCAAAAAGCTAAACAGAATTTTACCTCCACCCCCTTCAGCAATTCCACTGCAATTATAAATGACTATTAAAGGACATACTTTTTATATTAAAAATGGAACACTTCTTGTTGGAATGAGTACTTTTAATTTCACTTGAAAAAATATATGATTAGACTCAGCTGGTAAGACAGATGTTTCTTGGGTTTATCATCATACTGTACAAATAATTGTATTTAAAGGAATAGCACACATGGAGCTTGGTAATGGGGTTACTTCTGGAGTAGAAATTATACCTGCTTATGGGGCATTCAAATCAATATGGGAGCTAAGGAAATCATCTACATTACTAGAAATCTTAAATAAAGTTACTTTTGAATTAATAAATCAAATTACATTGATAGTAGGATCTGTTAATTGAAAGGCCACATATGATCCAAACCAGGCTGTGAGAAAGTAGCCAAGACTTGTGTTAGTAAAGATACAATCCTACCAACAAAAAAGCTGATCCTGACAAAACTGTGGCAGAAAAACAAAATATTAAAAGTTGAAGACCATAGAGTGTTTGTAGTGTACACCAAGCAGAAGAGAAACAAATTTATTCTAGCAATCAGGGAATGTCAGTAGGCTCATGTGAGAGTCAAGCTACTGTATCCAGCTATCTACAGTATTTTTTATGAAGAACAGGTTAAAAGAGGAAATACAAAAGTTTGTCCAACAAAAAGCAGCAGGTGACTCTGATTTTCATTCTTCTGATAATAAAGCACATTGAGAGACTTTACCTGTGAAACATTTTCCAATGTTCCAAAGGAAAATACTTGAAAGACAGAGAAAAGTAAGTGGATTGACAAGATGAATTAGGAATTCTTTGGAATTGAACCCGAGTCTAGAGTTGGAGATGGAGGTGAACAGGAAGAAGACCAGCATGGAAATTAGTGAATAAGTCTGAGATTATAAAGCATTAGTTGCATTTATGAAATATGGCTCTGCAAGAAAAAGTGGAAAGAATGGGTTTTATTGAATTTCTTAAACTTGTGGGGAACTGAAAAGTATTTGCTTCTATTTATGTCATTAATGTTTGGAAGAGCACTAAGGGAAAAGGAAGAGGAAAGAAAAATGTAACTGTAAGTAAAACTTCTGTTACATCGTAAATAATGTTAGTTATTGTTGCATGTGATCGAAATACTAAAGAATTCAGATCCCTGTTTCTTTCTGCCTTTTTATTAAGAAATGTAGGCATTGCAATATAAAAGAGAAAAAAGGCTAGACAAAAGTATGTTTAAGTTAATAAACTGTAATCCTGGGTTGTTGAGGTGGGGGTTGGGGTTCATAAGTACACATATCATATGATATTACAGTTAATGTTTTTCTTACTTCTGCATAGGTGAATGTCTGGATTAAAACCTTTGGCTTAATCTAATACCATGTTTTAGTGGAAACAAGTAAATAAGAGAACAAAAAATACAATGAAAGGTTTTCTTGAGGCAATAAATCTTTCAGTATGTCCTTAGAAGTCTGCAGCTGAGGGGTACATTTTATTTTTCTTATGCTTGCAAAGAGAAAGGCTGACTATAGGACAAAAATAGTGAAAGCATTGGTTTCTTCAAGGCTGTTTCCTAAAACCATGCAAGTTGTTTTTCACGTCTGGGAAGGGAATAAAGACAAAAAAGAACAGACACCAATTTGTGTAGGAGCACATGCAGTAATATACATCTTAACATAGATAACCTCAACTTTAGGTTAGATAAGGTCTGTATTTGCAGTTCTCTGGAACAATTGTTCCTATTAAGAAGGTTAAACTTCATTATTTGTAAATGTACATAGTTTTGTGTGTCTGTATTACATTAATAGTTTATGGTGTATTCTAGGGGTGCTTTTTGTATGAGGGTTTTCATTAAAACAAAAAGTAAAATGTGACATAGGTTCCACTGAAGATGAAATACTGTATAAAGGATCAACATCTCAAATATTAGTGGAAACA